>NC_065535.1:51789861-51797361 GCF_932294415.1 Quercus robur
CTCACACCTAACTCTAGAAGCTGTGAAGCACTTGAATCATATGAACATAATACTCCTGAAACACAACAATACACCATGATCACTGTAAGCAGAAAATTATAAATGCATATGAAACAGGCAATATGTGATCAAGCAAAGAAGGAGTTAATAAACAAACCATGGCTTGATCAACCAAGTGAACACCACAAGGTAGTGATCACAGTGCTCATTCACACTTGGAATGAACACAAGGACATACA
Organism: Quercus robur; assembly: GCF_932294415.1. Lineage (NCBI taxonomy): Eukaryota > Viridiplantae > Streptophyta > Magnoliopsida > Fagales > Fagaceae > Quercus > Quercus robur. The sequence continues at coordinate 51,790,101 of NC_065535.1, forward strand.
AGTTAACAAGCACAAGGCAAGACACTTGTATGCTCAACACTCAACCAATGCATAACACACAAGGCATATGCATCTAGGAACAATCCTACAAGGGCACAAGAGTGACAGTACATAAACCAAAATGCAGAACATTTAGATTAAAGCACTGATTTCAACATAGAATAAAGGCTGCATTAAGCAAGGTATATACCATAAAGCCTACAAACTATGCATAAAACATTAACCCTAAAAGCTTACAAAAGCACAATATATCAACTTAAAGAGAAAATTGAAACAGAAGAAGAATGTAAAGACATTCCCCCTTAGGTAATGACACTCCCCCTTAGGTAATATCCTCCCCCTCTGATCATGCCTATCACTCCCCCTTTTTGTCATGGAATAGGCTAGTCATCCTCTTCCAGCTTTCTCTGAATTTGATCCAATTGAGTTTGAAGAGAAGTAAACTTCATATCCCATCGAGTGCTTTGATGGTGTAGAGAAGCTGTGAGTCCAGACATCTTTGTATTCAACTCGTGGACAGAGGATACAATGCGATCAAGTTTCTCATCTAGGGAGAGAGTGCTAAACTGAGAGTCACTATGAGATGCAGAAGTTTCTGGTTTGGCTCTCTTCCGACTATGTCCAATGCTTGCATTGAATGTACGCATGTTGATTGGACTTGGTTTGGAGATAGGAGATTCATCAGCCGTTGGATAAATTCCCTTGAGCTTCAAGATCCGTGAAATGAGACTGCAGAAAGGAACACATATCCGAGACTCAGTTCGAAGAACCGTTTTGCGCAGAACATGAAAGATATGAGCACAGATGTCTATTTCCACATCAGAGATTAGATCATGAAGAAACAAAGCACGTCCGAGGTTCATATACCCAGTGCTTGATAAAGGGTACAAATTGTGAAACATCACAATTGTAAGCACTCTCAGTTTTGGAGAAAGAGAGGAAACACTGATGGATTTTCCATTGGGTGAGAACTCCAAGTCTTGACCAAGACTTTCTTTGAGAAGCTCCTCATCAGGACAGAGATCATCATAAACCGGTGAATGTCGGAAAATGGGTCTGTTGATGTGAAGAATTTCTGCCAGATATGTAGGAGAGACAGAAAAGCTCTTTTTCCGAACCCAGCACTTAAGTTCATCTCCTTCCACAATTGCGTTAGCATAAAATTCTTTTACCAACTCTTCATACGCGTCATCCGGATCAGAGAGAAGGTAATTCCAATCCTTGTGAGCAAACCATTTCGGAATGTCAGTGTCATGAAGTGAGGACTGATCCAAAGCTCTTTCTAGTAATGGTTTGGCATGTAGAAAGAAATTCTCATAAGACTGATAGGCTGCATATGATCTGAACTTGTTGGGATCGAATCTCTTTGATGAAGAGCGAGTCCCTTTTGGTTGAGGTGGGTAATCATCAGCATCAATTACTGGTTCCTTCCCTTTGGAACTACCTCCTTTCACAGTAGCTTTCTTGAATGGTGACATGACCAGTCTGCATTATGAACAAGGGAAATGACAGAACACAATCCAATAGACTATATTAGCAGTGGGTTAGTGGAAATTTAGGGACAATGAAGAAACCCTAATAGCTGGATGAAAATGGTCAGGAAATAGCAATGAGGGACACAAATGGCCCAAATTGAACTACACAGTAGAGGGAGTCCAAATAGAACCACACAGTAGAGGGAGTCCAAATAGAACCACATAATCAGCTGAAAAAGGACCCACATTCTACAACACATCAACAGGATACCACACAGGATCATAGTGAAACACGACATCAATCAGAAGATCAGAAAAAAATAACTAACCCTAGCTAAGCACATGATGAAGAACACAACCACCAAAATAAACTAGCTCAAAAACAGATACACAAGCTTCCATAAGCTAAGCATGGACAAAGAGTAATAGTTGAGCTAAAAACCCATCACAAAATCACAATCAAATGTGAATAATCCAGAGGGAAAACCATAACAACAAGTAAAATAGAGTTCAAGACAGAAAAACCATACCTGTTAGTCGACGATTTTGAGCTGAAAAGAGGCAAATAATGGAGATCGAAAATGGAGGCACAGTGTGAATGGGTAAGAGCAGATGAGAAAGACAATGAACAGTCACAAAAAGATCGAGGGAAAAACAAAAATTTTAAAAACTGCCCCTGTATGTCCAAAACACGCGATTTTCGCGACTGAAACAAGTCGCCAAAAAGTCGCCAGATCAAGCCGCCAAAACACTCAAGGACAAAAATTTGAAAATTTTTTTTAAGTGTTTTTCGCGACTGGAAGGTCTACCCGCGAGTGAGTCGCGAGCTGAGCAGCGAAAATCTCTGAGTAAACCACGCGACTGGACCTTCCACTCGCGAACAAGTTGCCAAAAATTACTCGCGAAGACGCGACTGAGGCACGCGACTTGACATACCCGCGACTGAGCCGCCAAAACAGGGCAAAACTGGATTTTTGAAATTTTCAGATTTTTCAAACAAAAGACTTTCCAAAAATACCTAAAACACTCAAAAATCTTTTTGTGCTTGAATTAACAAAGATTGAGCATGTGAAAACACATTTCATCAAGTACAATCACACAAATGAATATGGCATTTATTGAACATAAACTTGTGTGTTGTGTGTGGATATCAACAATGAGATAGTCCTTCGTCTAATGTGAAGCTTCAATGATCAATTCAACCAAGGCATACACAATTAGCACTAGATCATGTGACCCATCTCAATTATAGAAATATGTATATATGACCTCCCACACAACTTGATAACATAACTTGGAGCTTATCATTTGACTCCACTTTCAATCATAACATTTGATCTTTTTGATCTTTTGAGGCAATCATCTCTCATTGTGAGAGTGATATATGACATTTCACTTTAAAGAACAGGCCTTTGGCCTTTTTGAATAAACATTCACTTTAATAAAAGGTCGCTTACCCTTTTTTCTAGTCAAATACTAGAATGTGCGACAAGCTTTTGCAGCTCAATATCTCTTTTCATTTGGAGATTTACATTTGGTGAGCTCTTTATAGCAAAACAAAATAAAGAGTGGGAAGATATATAGACACAAGTCTATGCATGTCTCAAGATCAACAAAACCATTCACTAATCATTCATGACAAGTTTGAAGATCTATTTACAACAATCACAAAGATTTCAAGATTTCTCCCTCAGAGATAAGAGTGCAAAGAAACAAGCAATGCTCGAAAATGCACAATGCCATTAGCACAAAGGTATAAGGCAAAACAAGTTTTGAAACAAAAACTCAACAATGTCAATCAAGCTTTCTGATTTTCTAATTTTTATGTGATTTTTGGATTTTTGACACAAAAGAAGAAAATGATTGAACAAACATAAAAAGAAACAACAGTATTTACAAATGGACAAACAAACAATAAACATGTTGCACAAAGAGCTAATCAAAGAGGTGTGTGCCCCAACACAAACAGACTTATCATATTATAAATATGTGAAGCACACAACACACAAGAGAGTCAAGGAATTGTACCAACACCAATGGTCTTACGGAGTGATTCAAACCGTGGACCATCGAGAGGCTTGGTGAAGATATCTGCCTTTTGATTGTCGGTGTGTATGAACTCAAGACACACAACTCTTTCCTCTACCAAATCCCGAATGAAATGGTAACGTATCTCTATGTGTTTGGATTTTGAATGCTAAACAGGATTCTTGGAAAGATTGATGGCACTGGTGTTGTCACAGAAGACACACATCGTTTCTTGAGGAATTCCATAGTCATGAAGTAATTTCTTCATCCAAAGAAGCTGAGTGCAGCAACTTCTAGCAGCGATGTATTCTGCTTCTGCAGTAGATAGAGACACTGAATTCTGCTTCTTGCTCATCCACGAGACAAGATTGTTACCAAGATAAAAACAGCCACCTGAAGTGCTTTTCCGATCGTCTACACTGCCAGCCCGGTCAGCATCTGAATACCCAGCAAGACAAGCATTTGAGTCTTTTGAATACCACAGACCATAGTTTGCAGTACCATTCACATATCGAATGATTCGCTTAGCAACAGTCAGATGAGATTCCTTCGAATTAGCTTGGTACCTGGCACAAACGCCCACACTGAAAGCAATGTCCGGTCTACTGGCTGTAAGGTAGAGCAAACTCCCTATGATGCTCCTATACAATGTAGGACTTACTTCAACTCCCGACGAATCCACATTCAGTTTAGTGGAAGAGGTCATGGGAGTGGAGGCATGTTTTTTGGAGTCTAGTCCAAACTTCTTGACAATGTTTCTGGCATACTTCTCTTGAGATACAAATATACCCTCCTTCTGTTGTTTGACTTGAAGACCCAAGAAGAATGTGAGCTCCCCCACCATACTCATCTCAAACTCCTTCTTCATCTCCTCAGAAAATTCAGTAGCACGATCTTCGATAGTTGCCCCAAACCCTATGTCATCAACATAGACTTGTGCCACAAGGAGATAATCTTCATCATTTTTGACAAACAGAGTTCGATCGGCATACCCTCTCTTGAAACCTCTATCTAGAAGATAATGTGTAAGACGATCGTACCAGGCTCTAGGCGCTTGTTTTAAGCCATAAAGGGCTTTCTTCAATCTTAATACATGATCTGGAAAATGAGGATCCTCAAATCCTTTTGGTTGCTCAACAAATACTTCTTCATTTAGATATCCATTCAGAAATGCGCACTTTACATCCATTTGATAAAATTTGAAATTCAAAGTGCACGCAATGGACATGAGGATTCGAATGGATTCGAGTCTTGCCACCGGAGCGAATGATTCATCAAAATCCACTCCTTCTACTTGAGTGTATCCTTGAGCTACTAACCGAGATTTGTTTCGAATTATCTCTCCATCTTCATCAGTTTTGTTTTTAAAAATCCACTTTGTGCCTATAACATGAACGTTCTCAGGCCGTGGAGCAAGTTCCCACACATCATTCCTCACAAACTGATTCAGCTCTTCATGCATTGACTCAACCCAATTCTCATCTTGAAGAGCCTCTTCAACCCTTTTTGGTTCAAACTGTGCAAGATAACAGTGATATGTTACATGATTGGCTAGCAGAATGTTTCCTTTCCTGAGGCGAAGACCGTCATCAAGAGATCCTATGATATTACTTCCCGGATGATTCTTGATAACTCTTGAAGATGGCCTTTTTGAAGTGGAAACTTCATCACTACGAGAGATAGGAGGATGAACTTCTGGAGGAGTAAGAGGACTTGATGTTCTAGACATCGATCTCGTTTCCATTCTTGGGTTGATGGGAGTCGATTCTACTTCTGGTATAGGTTCTTCACCTTCTATATCCAAAGCTTCTACCTCAACATCGGGCTCTTTGGTGCTTGGCCCTTCTACATCATCAATCATTTCCACCTTAGGTAAGGCATCATCAATCTTGAGATTTATGGACTCCATCACAGCCTTTGTTCTCTTGTTAAACACTCTATACGCTCAACTTGTAGTAGAGTAGCCAAGAAAAATACCCTCATCACTTCTCGCATCAAACTTTCCAAGATTCTCTCGATCATTTAGGATATAGCATTTACTTCCAAACACCCGGAAATACTTCACCTTAGGCTTCTTCCCATTCCATATCTCATAGGCAGTCTTCTTTGTACCAACTCGAAAGAAAATCCTATTGCCAATGTGACACGAGGTGTTGACAGCTTCTCCCCAAAATTTTTGAGGTATTTGCTTGTTAAGCAACATGACTCTTGCCATCTCTTGAATCACACGATTTTTTCTCTCTACCACTCCATTTTGTTGTGGAGTTTTGGGAGCTGAAAATTCTCTTTTAATTCCATTCTTCTCACAGAAGGACTCGAATCTTGCATTCTCAAATTCCCTCCCATGATCACTTCTAACTTTGGCTATCGGAATCCCTTTTTCGTTTTGTAGTTTCTTGCACAGAATCTCCAACCTCTCACAAGCTTCTGATTTTTCTCTAAGGAATTCAACCCAAGTGTATCTTGAGTAGTCGTCCACAATGACCACAATGTATCTCTTCCCCCCTAGGCTTTCAGTTCTGGTAGGCCCCCATTAGATCAACATGAAGTAACTCTAAGCACCGAGAGGTGGCTATCACATTCACCTTGTGATGACTTGCCTTAGTTTGCTTCCCCATTTGAAATGCACCACAAACGGTCTTCTTCACTTTTCCAAACTTAGGAAGTCCCACGACTGCTTCAAGTTTGGGGACTTTTGCTACTTGTTTGAAGTTGGCATGCCCAAATCTGTGATGCCACAGCTCCAACATATCCACACGAGCACTTCTACACGATATGGGTGTCGTGGGAACTATTCCATAACAGTTATCTGTAGTCCGATTTCCTTCCAAAACCTGAATCCCCTCTTCATTGATGATCAAACATCCCTTCTTAGAGAATTGTACCAGGAAATCATCATCACAAATTTGAGTGATGCTCAGCAAATTCGCCTTCAGCCCTTTTTTGTACAGCACATCTTTCAACAGAGGCAAACCAGGTATCTCAATGGTTCCTTTGCCTAGAACTTGAGCTTGACTTCCATCACCAAAGGTCACATAGTCACCAACCTTTTCTTTAAGTGTCTTAAACAGTGACTTATCCCCTGTCATATGGCGAGAACACCCACTGTCAAGATACCACAAACACGCATTAAACACCTTCAATGAGGTATGCACAAATAGGTTCACATGTGACAGACATTCTTGACCTTCAAACACAAACTCATCATCAGTTTTCATGCTTCTTTCAGATTGATTTTTCATTTTCAGATTCTCAATCATCTCACACAACATTCTATTCTTTCTTTTATATTTCTTAATCAATGATTTAGATTCAGATATGCTACTGTGTAAGACATGATTCTGATTTTCAAGATATTCCAGCATGTGAACAAATACTCTAGCATGTTTCTTAGTTTTTAACAACTCTACAAGATCATCAGTAAGACACCTTTCAGACATATGCATAGAGTCATTTTCACAAACACTTAAGCTACAATTCAGCATGGTATATTCCAAAACAACAATCACAACACAGGGGTCTAGGATCATACTTAGGTAATAAAACCACAACAAGTGTACCCGCTCTGATACCAATTGAAAGTTAAAAAACGTGTACAAAACACCTTTGAACGTTTAGACCCCCAAATTACAACTTAACCAATACAAGCAATATGTCAAACAACTAGTGTGCAGAAACTTAACACATGCTATAATACGAAATTGGTTAAAAACTATCTAAGCTATAACAAAATAAAACCACAGCAGATAATGAAAAGG
>NC_065535.1:56467361-56639861 GCF_932294415.1 Quercus robur
ACGGAAGAGAACGGGTATATCATCGATATTGCCTTCGACATGTTGCTAGCAACTTCAACACACACTTTGATAACCCGACTCTAAAGGCATTGGCCTTGAAAGCTGGATATGCGACTCATGATGCTAAATTTGTGTCCATAATGCAAACCATTAAAGAGGCCGAGATTAATTTACTGAGGGGTGTAGACCCTACTGATCGCCGGATTATACGTTATATGCCATACACATATCTAATGAGTGAGGATGTAGACAAATGGACCCAGTCACATGATGGTGGAAGACGTTACGGGGCAATGACAACCAATATCTCTGAGTGCTTTAATGGGGTTCTTAAAGGTGCCCGCGGTTTGCCCATTGCTGCAATGGTTGAGTTCACTTTTTTTAAACTTGTTGCATATTTCCACGATCGACATAAACAAATTACTTCTGATCTCTCTCGAGGTAAGGTGTGGAGTGATTATGCAATGGAGATCTATAACAAAAATGAGCAGAAAATTGCAGGACACACTCTGAGGAATTATAATCATGCAGAGGGTATATATCAAGTGGTTACCCCGTATAACGACCATAGAGCTGGAGGGGGAAATCACAGTCATGATGTGCGCATATTTGATAGAACATGTGGTTGTGGAAAGTGGCAAAACTTGAAGATCCCTTGTTCACATGCAATTAAAGTTCTTAAAGGTCTACATCTCGATGCGCCCAGCTATATTGACCCATGTTACAATCTGAACAACGCCATTCTCACATATTCACATAATTTTGTGGTGCCAAAGTCAGAGTCATTATGGACAGACGTTCGCGGACCACGGTGGGTGCCTGACCCACAATTGTTGCGGGCCAAAGGTCGTCCTACGATGTCAAGAATAAGGAATGAAATGGATGGGGTACGGCGAGAACGGGGAAGCCGGAGGGAAGATCCGGAGTTGAGGGAGATTCAACCGAGGCAACGATGTAAAGTGTGTCATCAAGAGGGGCATAACCGTAGATGCTGTCCCAATTCCCATGGGGCTTCGACAAGTGGTAGTGCTATGAACTAGGCAAGTGCCGTCACTGTTTTTATATAATATACTCAGAATGTCATTTGGTTTTTGTTCTTTGCATTTGGAAACTAATAACCGTATTTAATGTTTGTCAGGCAAGCGGAGACTTGATTTTCGTAAGTGACATTGTACGTGAGACTTGTCGTGATCTTCTGTATGGACAAGCTAGGTGATTATGTAGAGTATGTTGTATCAGTATGGACAAGTGTTAGGTGAATATGTATAATATGTTATATCAGTATGGAGCTTCCGCTAGGCGAATATCACCACTATGTTGTATTAACTTAGTTGTTATTTTGTTTATTGTTGTAAATTACGGATAATTGAACTATTTGCTATCCATTTTACTCGTTACATTAGTTGCGTGATGCAGCTTTTTCCTATAATACGAACAATGATATTACTTTGGCAAGTTGCCCTTCTAGTATTGAACTGCCATTGTGTGCTAAGACTTTTTATCCAACAATAATTTTATTGAATAGTTACTGTTTTAATCTGGTTGTAGAACTTTAATGTATGCTCCGTTCGCGTATCATAGCGTATGTAGTTGTTTGATGTGTTCTGGACCCTGGAAAATTTGATGCAGGGGAGAAAATTAATTCTGGTCCATGCACCTGCGGCAAAAAAAAAACATTAGATAAATATCCCAGTGGAACTCGAGTATCTTATACTTGATTTCCATAAATGGAAATCGAGTATAAAATTAGAGTTCTACTGGGAAGTTTGCCTCCTTTTTAATTTTGCCCCAATTTGGTGACCTGCGGCCAAACACACAAAAAAAAAAAATATGCCAGTGGAACTCGAGTATTTTATACTCGGTTTCCATAAATGGAAATCGAGTCTCTAAGACTCGATTTCCATTTATGGAAACCGAGTATAAAATACTCGAGTTCTACTGGGAACCATTTTTTCCCCAATTTGGTGACCTGCGGCACAGAAAAAAAAAAAATATCCCAGTAGAACTCGAGTATCTTATACTCGATTTCCATAAATGGAAATCGAGTCTCTAAGACTCGATTTCCATTTATGGAAACCGAGTATAAAATACTCGAGTTCTACTGGGAATCCTTTTTTAATTTTGCCCCAATTTTGGTGACCTGCGGCCAAACACACAAAAAAAAAAAAAATTCCCAATGGAACTCGAGTATCTTATACTCGGTTTCCATAAATAGAAATCGAGTCTCTAAGACTCGATTTCTATTTATGGAAACCGAGTATAAGATACTCGATTTCTATAAGTAGAAACCGAGTCTTAGACTCATTTCCATTTATGGTAACCCCATTTCTACTGCGATTTTTTTTTTTTCAATTTTTTGTTATTACCCCATTTGAGAACTAATTTCAGGTAATTTTTTACTAAACCGCCAACATCGAAGAGTAAACCTTGTAAATCCAAAAATATAACTGAAATGAACAAAATAAAATTATACAATCTGGTTTATTTGTTTTCAACTGCCAACATCTAAGTAACCCAACCCTGTAAATCCAAAAAAAAAGAAAAAGAAAAGAAAATCAACATCTCATGTCTTCACAATCCAACAATACACAAAAAGCACACATTCAGTATAATTTCATATCACATTGTAATGCACAAACTATAAGCACCTACAATTGAGTGGACTATTAAAAGTTCAAACTTGTGTTTTTAATTTTATTTTGAATATAATTGAAGTTCTAACTCTAATTAGCTCATTTACAACCACTACATGGTAGGATTGATCCCTGAGTGCTATGTCTCATGCTACAGCTACACATGCCCAGAAAACTAAGCCACATGTGCTTGTCCACTAAGCACAGATTTTTAATTATCATTCTGGTCGTCTAATCAATAGATTGATAACAGATTGACAGTCATTGTCTACGGACATTCTTGTCAGATAGTTGAAGTAAAACACATATTACATAAAAATGTATCACAATAAGAATATTTAACAAAATAAAATGAGATGCCAGTGGTATTTAAAAAACTTCAACAAAGTGTGGGCACCCCCATGTGGCTTTTATATCCATACAAAGAACAGAGCTGTTAGCTGTGTGTGAAGAACAAAGCCACGGATCAATTATATTCAGGGTGGTGGAGTGAAACAAAACATTAACATGGAGACACACTACTTCCATAGCTTCCGCAATGACATGTTTTTCTCGGTCTCCTTCTTCATTACCTTTGCCACTACCATCTCAAAATCTTCTTCTGTTACATCAACCCTCCTCTCCCTCGGAGCAAACATCCCAGATTCTGTGCACACACCCTGCAGCAAACAAAATAAATGCCATGAAGGAAGAAGGGATAATATGATTATGCACAGAGAAAACACACAATCTTTCACTTCTGAAGAGTATAATAGCCCAGTGCAATAGGTCGTTATGGAATTAACAAGACAATACTTATCATTCTGTCCAAATCCATCGAAAAGAGTTGAGATTGTTTAAATTGAATAAAATACTGGCAATCTTTACAAGAATGAAGCCTATTTTGACATGCTTGCCAAATACTTACAATAAGAGATGAATCTGTTTAAATAGTTGAGGTCACAATAAAGAAAAGTACCAAAAACTAAACAACCCAATCTGCATAATGAAAACACACACGATACCTTTATTTTATTTGATGCTTCAAATCCATCCAGCTGGTTGAGAAGCTCCAGCATAGTCCGCTGCACTTCACTGTCACCATTGCCACTACCAGTTTAAATGCAGAAAGTAAAAGGGTACACGAGGCAAACCTCCTTTATCTCTTTAATTTGCTGGTCAAGACCGCCAATCATGTCATATGTGGAATCTGGAACCTTTTCAACTTTCATGAGGTTGACCAATGGATCTTTCATTTGCTTGGCAAGATTAAATGAAGCACATAACTGTCATTATGGAGAGCAACTCTTGTTGATGGAGTTATCTTGGTGATATCGATATTTTTATCAATGTCAACAACATATTTCCGTTCAATTGTAAGATTGTAAACAATATGAAACATTAGATGCACATGTATTCAAAAGGGTACACGAGGCAAACCTCCTTTATCTCTTTAATTTGCTGGTCAAGACCGCCAATCATTTCATATGTGGAATCTGGAACCTTTTCAACTTTCATGAGGTTGACCAATGGATCTTTCATTTGCTTGGCAAGATTAAATGAAGCACATAACTGTCATTATGGAGAGCAACTCTTGTTGATGGAGTTATCTTGGTGATATCGATATTTTTAGCAATGTCAACAACATATTTCCGTTCAATTGTAAGATTGTAAACAATATGAAACATTAGATGCACATGTATTCAAAAGGGTACACGAGACAAACCTCCTTTATCTCTTTAATTTGCTGGTCAAGACCGCCAATCATTTCATATGTGGAATCTGGAACCTTTTCAACTTTCATGAGGTTGACCAATGGATCAACTTTGCTTGGCAAGATTAAATGAAGCACATAACTGTCATTATGGAGAGCAACTCTTGTTGATGGAGTTATCTTGGTGATATCGATATTTTTATCAATGTCAACAACATATTTCCGTTCAATTGTAAGATTGTAAACAATATGAAACATTAGATGCACATGTATTCAAACTGTTTTCAAACCATCTCTTATTAACAAAAAGGCACTCCTAAGGCACTCCTTGTGCATGTAATAGTCTATTCCCTTGCTAAAATATCATTACTTTTCAAAAAAATATATAGTTAAAAAACAGCTGCAAATTTACAATTGAGTGCATTCATATAGGACTATTGCTTACCTTAACTAAAACGTTATTCTTCCCCATTACTTTGACAAATAGTGTGTATATATATAACTTTAAATTGGCATCAATGTTAATATAAATGTGCTAATTTCGACTTTCAACATTTAAATGAAGTTAATTTTATTCTTAGAAATTGGTTTTAAAAGTGTATGAACAACACTATTGATACAACTAATAGTTGGGGAAATTGATTTCAAAGTCGAGGGACAAAATTGATACTATTAAATGGCTTGAAAAATTTACGATGCTCTAAAAGTATAGGTTTAGGAACTATTTTTAAAAGCATTTGATAAAAAAAAAATTAACTAAGTTTTTGTCCTTAAAAATGCTTTGGTAACAAATAATCTAAGGGCATCTGTTAACAAGACCCAACTAAAACTAAAACTGTGACAAATTTTTAAAAACCAAAATCTCTTTAATTTGGCCATTTTATTATTATTTTTTTTTTTGGAGGGTGGCCATTTTATTAAAGTTACTAAAAAAATTCACACCTAATGATGACATTGGCTTGATTTTGCCACGGCTGAGTCATTAAATTGATACAAATAGTATTTCTAAAAAAAAATTTATTGATACAATTATACATTGTGTGCTATTATAACGCTAGTGCTATTACAACGCCCAAGGAGTCCCTTTCTGTCATCACTTCTCCAGTCCTCTGCAGCTTCTACTACTGTCTCAAGCACTGTTTTATTCAAATGAAGTGCCTCAGCCTAAAATAGATGCGGGTCAGTGTCAGTGAGCACAAGCAAAAAATTAGCAAAACATACAAACTGCCAATTATATAAAAATATATATGAAGTACATGTATATGTTTGTAAAACCATTGGAGCTTAGAATTAAGCATGAAAAAGTAGAAACACCATGATCATTAGATAAATGGGAGTTACAACATTGTAGACACTAACACACCTGATTTTGCTCAAAATAGTTTGGCAGGACAGTATGCTCCCCAAGCAAAACTTCACCCCCTCTTGGTTTCTCTATATCCATCATCAGTGTCAGTCAGCAAAGTGCTATTTCCACATCCATTTACCTCCAACATTAGTGCAGCTACTTGAACGTGAGAGGTAGGGTCCAAGGAAACTGATGAAAAGGCTGATGAGGTTCTAAAGTCGGATATTCTGGATTGCTGGACTCCAGAAAATCATTATCGATGGTCTAAACCCAACATGTTTAAGACTCAGATTCAGTCCATCGATAGTGATTTTCTGGCGTCCAACAATCCAAAATATCCTACTTTAGAACCTCATCAGCCTTTTCACCAGAAGGGAGAACAAAGTGCTCTCGCTTACAGAATTGATGGTCTTACTCTTAAAATTAAGCCACATGTTTGCAAATATAATACATTATTAGTAAGTCTATGTCCAATAATCTGTACTAGATTGTGGTACAACTAAAATGTTGCACTCCCTCAGGCAATTGTACTGCTGACTGCCAATAGCTTCATATATTGTTTGCTGATAGAATCAACTGCATTAAGATATACAAGAGCAATAGCTTTTAGTTAGAATAAGTTGTTAACCTGCATTTTTTTCCTGTGTCATCCTTACAAAGGCAATAGCAGTGCAGCTTAAAGAAAACATAAGTTAAATATCTAAAATAGACATGCAAATTTTTTAGCAGACGTACCAAAAGGTTTTGAGGTTTAATGTCCCGATGACATACTCCAATGCAGCGATGAATATATGATAAGGCCCTAAAGATCTGCAAAGCATAAAGATATATTAGAATCTAAGCAAGAACAAAAACAATCAGCAAAACTATAAGAACCACACAAGTTGATGAACTTAAAGCTAGCTATAAACCCTACCTCCCACCCCCCTTCAAAGAAAAAGAATGGAATGTCAACCCAAATGTAAAATAATTAACCATACACAATGTTAGGAGTCTGATATACATCTCTTCATCTGCAGAACTTGGTCCAAGTGTTAGGAGACATAATTAACCATGCATCGCTGGCCACTTGAGTGGGTGTCTTTGATATAACATAATTGCGAGCTAGTCCACGCCAATCACCTTTGCCAAGCTTCTGTAGTCCAAGTAAAAACATCCTATGTTCGTCTTCAGTCCATGGAACACCTGAAGAACAATAACTAGTCATTTTATAGACAAACGGGGCAAGTACAGTACAACCAACACACAGACTGCTAAGATTAAACGCATCTCAAGAGGTCATAGCCTAAAAACCACAGATATGGACATGAATAAGAACAAAACACTACGACAACACGGCAATTACTATATATATATATATATATATATATATTGAATTTTTATTCTTTTTTTTAATAATTCGATAGTTACAACAATGGGATAAGAGATTTGAACCATAGATATCTCTGTTATAAACACTAAGAGGTGCAAGGAATTAGAAAGTGAAACCGATAGGAAATAAAAGGAATTTGGAGCAATGTGAGATCAAGACGACAATAAACACCTACAAGAGCTCGCATAATTTATAGCCACAACTGCTCTAAATGAGTGGTTAAGTAATTGGTAAACAGTAAGACAGCGATTAACACCAATTGCTATACCAGGCCAAGAGAGAGAGAGGTTGATCTAAAGGTCGACCCATTGAGTAAGAATTTGGAAGAAGTAGAGTGTCGCATCCTTTCCAAGCTTTAATCGAGTAGACAGCCATGTACTAGAAGAGGAAAAAAGAGATCAACAATGAAATCGGAACTGATCTAACTGTTCTGAGTGGATGGAGATCAAATGGGAGAGAGCAGATCACATGTCAAATCTGAGAAGTATCCTCTTTCTTCTCCTTGAGACTGTAAGATATTTACATTGACCTTCACTAAACTGCAACCTCAGTGGAGTTGAATCCTGACATGAGGAAATTTCTTCCTTAACGGTTTTCTGTGCCTTCAACAAACAGAAGATTTGGATGAAATGCTGGCTGGATCACAAGAATCGCAAGAAAGCATAAGTGACATTGCCGAAGACTGCTAGTCCCATCATCTTTTACTGCAAGACTATTCAAGTGGAAGGCTTGTAAAGCATACTTCTACAACCCTTAACCATAGAAATTTCTTCTCATAAACTAACACCACCTTCAATGAGTTTAGTTTTTACTTTTTATCATACCAAGCCACTTGTCACAATGCAGTCAGACTTTGGCTTGCACATGTGCCAAATTTTCTCATAAGCTCTAGACTCTCTGCAATAGTAGACCCCGCAGTCCCAACAAAACCAAGTGAAGCGCAGCTGCAAAAAGCTTCCTCTATGAATAGAAGTACATCAGGTAATCTCTCAGAAGGGCAATGGTTTTTTTAGTCCACCCATGCTCTCTGGAACAAATGCAAACCTCAGGCTATGCTTAGCAGCCACAACTTTTTTGGATGTTTTTATTACTAACTCATCTTCTTCTCTCAGAAAATGCAGATTAAAATGATGTGAATCTCTAGCCAAATCCCCCAAGTAACTTCCAGTCCAATTACCTTCGGGAAGATCAGTCCTCACAAAAATATGAATAGGGAGTGGACTCTGTCCCAAAGATTCTACTTTCTGTTTTAAACTCAGAAAAGTAGCTTTCCAATGATTCTTGAACTGCCCATCTAACAATCTGAGCTGTGCACCAAGAAAATGGGCATTTATGTTCTTATCAGCAAACTCCTTTCCTGCACTCAAAATTTCAGGGACAAAATGAAGAAATTCAATAATCAAAGACTGTATCCGCTGATCTCTTGGAGCTTCATGAATATCGATGTACAGCTCTGAACCTCTATATGGAGAGGTGAAAAGACTTCCAAATGCCAGCAGAGTGGCTGATTCAACTGCAGAACTTGGTCCAAGAGTCTGATATACATCTCTTCATCTGTTGAGGGAGTTTCAAGAATATATTAATTGGTTGACTCAATATGAATACTTAGAAAGGGAAAACAAATCACAATGTATGTTTCTGTATGTGAACAATTTCAAGGATGAACTTAATGAAATTCCCACCCAGATAATAACATCTAACCCATCTTGAAAAATACCATGATATGAAACTTAGAGACATAAATTCATACTCGCTAATATTAAAATAAAAACTAACATGACTTAGAGTTATACACACACACAAACATTGAAATTTTTAGAGGTTTGGCCAAAAAAAAAAGAGCTGCACCTCCCCACTTCCAAAAGAGCTGGCCCCCCAAGGTCACAACAAATATTTAGGGATTTATTTTCAAAGTTAAAATGAAACTATTCTCTCAGAGAAAGAGAGATACAGCTACACTATTGCACCCCTTATTTCTCACTAAATCAACTAACGCCCGTGGTGCCAAGGAGCCAATGAATTTTTTATTGAAAATTTAGTAATTATATTGAAAAGGAAATTGCTTGCACTACAAAGGTAAATTTTATGCTATGACAAATCATCGTTAAGCACGACTTTGAAAGGAGATGTTACCTAAACATGGAGTATTACCTAAACCATCACACTAAGAACCATATAAATCTGTTGGAATATCTACCTCCAGCTAATCGGATTATTTGAGGCATTCACCTAGTTCCAATAATGTACGTTCAAACCATATTGAAAACAAAAATAATGTTATTGAAAAGTGAAAAGAGAAATAATAATGGAATAAAGTGTGTTGTTTCACATTAAGCTTTCATATACCTTTTTTGAATCTTACGTCGTCTCGTATAATGCGGAGGAGGTCTTGCATGTCCTTCGTCAGATGCCTCGGGCCCAACATTGTGTCCATGTTTGTGCCCCCCTGTCCCACACGGAGGTGCCTTTGATATGCGTTTAGGCCGACCTTCAGCCTCTGTAGGTAACCCAACCGCCTGCTCAGCCTGAACATGGGGTGGGTCAATGGCTGAAGAAGGGGTACTAAATGAACTATGGGAGGGTGGCTCCTGCTGCATGTCAGGTGGGGTACCCAGGTCAAATGATGGAATGGGTGACAGCTGATCTAATGACTGTGGGGTGGGTGGACGGACGTCAGAGCCAGAACAAGGAAGTGGGGTGGGTGGAGGGATGGTGGGGCAAGGAGATGGATGGGGGGTGGGTGAAGGGATGGTGGGCGTAGGGGCTGGATGTGGGCTAGGTGAAGGGATGGTGGGCGTAGGAGCTGAATGTGGGTTGGGTGAAGGGATGGTGACGGTAGGGGATGGATGTGGGGTGGATGAAGGGATGGTGGGGCTGGCGGATGCATGTGGGGTGGATGCAGAGGGATCGGGGGTAGGGAGAAGCTGAGGGGTAGCAACAGGCGGACGGGATTGACATCCGGCCGGAGCTGTGCTCGTGCTTGGGCCGGTAGGCATAGCTGCCTCCTCAATCGGGGCCTCAGGGATAGGAGGTTGGACACGTGCCATCGCCTGCACTGCCGTCAGCACCTCAGTAATGTCATTGTGGTCCTCCGTGCCCACTAGATGACGCCTCAACAAACGGACGTATCCTTCAATCTGCACATGAAAAGACCACACATATTAGACCTGCAATACGAAATCAACAATGCGAATTGATAATAAAATAAATGTTGATTCTGCTACTAAAAATTGCAAATTAAAGGGAGATGAAGTGCTAAGCAAAAAATACACGAGGCAAACATCATGCTCTCTAAACATGTGACCAATGGTAAGAAACACGGTAACTTGGGTTAGAAATAGAGAAGTTACCAGCAGAGTCACTACAGCACCAGGCCTATCGATGAACCTCCGAGTCACCCTTTTGAACCAGTCGTGGTACTCGTGCTCTGGAGGCATATCACCAAGCACTGCTTCACAACGCCGAACAAAGCGATTACCCCACTCAAGGATATGCACAGCATGTTTCTGCATCCAATTAACACCGATCTTCCCCCTCAAATCAATGCCATGAAGCACTCTGTCAGTGTTAACAGCTTCGGGAATTTCTTGGATCATCCCAAATTGACGAACAACACGATCCGGTGTATGTTTCTCTACTAGGTGGAAACATACAAGCGGCACCGTTGCCGTCCATACGGCCCTCCCTGCAACACACCACGGCGGGAGGTCGTCAAAATGAGCTTCATATGGCTGCCACACCACCTACAATAGCCAAAAAAAAGTACACAACACATTACGGAACAATGTTTATATTTCAAAGTTCACAAAACCTATATGGATGTTCGTAAAAGCGTAAAATAAGGCATTTTCATACCTGGTCTGGCAACATGGAAGCTAGTTGCTCGCGATACCTGTCCCTGAAAATGTGGGCGGGCCTATTTTTCTTGTTCGGGACCCACAACCACCTACAATCAAGAAGAATGGATCAATAAGTACTGAGATAATCTTAAAACTATAATGTAATCACATATATTAAATATGAATATAATACTAAAAGCTGAAACCTAGCAATTAATGTTAATTGGATGTTAAAACTAAGATATTAAACTAATTAATAATATCAATATCAATATAAAACGTATGAGACTGTTAAAACTAAGATAATGTAATCACATATAACTACTGAGATAATCTTAAAGATATTAAACTAATTAATAATATCACTGGAATAAGAAACGGCCCTTTTAAAAGACAAAGCACAAACCAGCTATTTTCTCATCTTCTTTTTCCCTCAGATCTATTATGAAGTTTAATTTCAACCTAAAAATTATTTATAACTTATTTTAGGTAAGCTTTGGGTGCAAGTCCCGTGTACTAGAGGTTCCTCTTTATTGAATAAATTTTCTTTATCTTTAAACAAATAAAAACTGTTGTGTTAACTTTAGTTTGATGACTAATTTCATTAAATGATGTAGCTAGGAAAAATGGGAAAGGATCCAAATCTGAGCTGACAGATTTGGACAGCAAGTTGTGAATAGATGGCGTTAATGGTGTAGAAAAGGCATAGGATTTTAGATTTGGAGGACAGCAAAGGGAGAAAACTTGATTTTAGATTTGGAGGACAAGAAAGGGAGAAAACTTGAGGATTCGGGGGCTGCTCTCAGTGCCAGCCCTTCCACTAGGCCAATTAGGCAATGGCCTAAGGCCCCTAGTGGAAGGAGGCCCCAAAATTTTGGAAAAAAATGGGTAGTATATATAGCCTGAAAAATTAAACTTCACCCCAACATATCAACAAATTATTTTTGGCCCCTACTGAATCTTGGAAAATAAATAAAGAAATAAATAAAATCTGCTCCATCCTTTTGACCCAACAAGAAGAAAATCTTCTGGTCTAAACAAATCAGTTGTCTAAAAAATAAAGTCATTTAGCCTCTAGACAAACCAAAATTAACAACAAGATAGGTCTAAAAAAATTACACACAAAACAATTACAAATAAAAAACCCCAAATCCCAAATTTTTTTACCTGTATTGTTTCTCTCTCTGTCTTTCTCTCTTAGCTCTGCTTTAGCAATTTGCATAATCTTATTCTTCCTCTTCACTAGTCACTACTGACCCAATTTGAATCCCTTCTGTTGGTGGCTTGGTGTCATACCTTCACTTTTCTGTCTGATCTATTGTTCACACTCACACACTAGTAGAATTGGCTGAGGTATGACCTTCTCTTCTCTAGTTTGAGTTTATTTTCCTCTCTCTTCTCTGATTTAAGATTTGATATCTCTTTGACACACTCTTTCTTTGCTGCCCCTAGTCTTGACTCTTGTATTTTGGGTTCACTGCTTTTATTTTTTTCTAATACAATATTTTAAATCTGGGCTGTGGTTGACGTTGCTATTAATAAGACTTGTGGGCTGGAGTTTTGGTTTTACTCTTACTATATATTTTATTTAATCTTGCGTTTTATGTATTTTTTTAATGGGAGTGTTTTATTTTTATTCCAAATCTTGCGTTTTGGACCTTTTACTGTGTATTACTGCAACAAAAGACTTCAATCCAAAAAAATAAAAACATTGGAACACGTAAAACAAAAAACAAAAGTAAATAATAGTACTAAAGGATTATCAAAAAAAAAAAAAAAGGATGCATCTCAAAAAAGAAATGTTGGGAAAACTGGAATACAAAAATTTAATTAGATAGTTTGCATCTCAAGGGCAAGAAAAATAAATTTAAATCAAATATTTTATGATATAAAAATATTAATTTTATTAATATGTAAATATAAAAAAGGCCTGTTTTAATCGTTCGCCTAAGGCTTCAAAATGTCTAGGGCCGGCACTGGCTGCTCTATTCTGTGAACAGTGTTTTTGGGGTTTTGAAAGTTTTAGAGAGCAATTTGATGAATAGCTGTTTTTGTGAACCCTTTTATGATATTGTGGGGAACTCACCAGTTTCAGACGGCCTCTTTTAGTTGTGTTGATATTTGGATGAAATATAGATTAGTCATGGTCACTATAATCTATAAGAAAGCGATGTTGATTATTATCAGAATACAGATCCCAAGTGTTGATTATTATTAGACTACACATGCAAAGTGTTGATTACTATCTGAATGCACATGCAAATTATGGAGATTTTAAGACATTGAATTAACAAACTCCTGGGCTTTGCCTTTTGATTTTGACCCTGCTTGTTCTTTAACTTAGACGTCTTGAATGCTTAACAGTTCTGTTTGTTATGTTCAACTACTGTAGCGGAATAGCTTGTACTCATGAGTCTTTTGGCATTGCAGTTTTACTTTTTTTTCTTTATTGCACTTACAAAAAATTTCTGTAACAGGTGTCTGGTCGCTGAGATCGGATCAGTTTTCATTTGCTATTGTACTTATAGGGCTCATAAGTAAACGTGCCTTTAGTGGGGAGAATTGGAAAGATGAAACAGAAAAACCTCTGATCTGGGCTTCGGATCAATACCATATGAAATTGAAGTCTGGCTTCCAGCCAAATGACTGTCATCTTGTTACACGAGTAATAGTTTAGAGGGCGACCGCGCGCCAGGGGGTGGGGAAGGGGGTGTAAAAGTGTGCATTCCCATAGTTTTAGAGGGTCTAAGTTTAAAATGTGATATAGTTTAAAGGGGGGTAAAGTGTACTTTCTCCTTACTCTTTAAAAACATCCATATTAGATTATCTACTCTAAAAATTTATTTCAATAAATATTTATTCTTCTACATTTTTTATTATTTCCTTTACACTCTCATTCTCTCTAGAACCCTTCTAGTCTATTTCCTTCACACTTTCTCCCACTCTCTCTAGAATTCTCTCACTCGCTCCCTCTCTCTCTCAAAGACCTAGCACAACCCAAAATCACTAAGCAACCAACTACCATCAATGGAGCAACCCACAATCATCAAGCAACTAGCCACCATAAGCCCATTTAGCCACCATCAACATAGCAACCCCACACTCATCACACTACAAAACACGTGGGCTATAGCCGCATTTATTTTAGCCACGTTTACAAAAATGCAACTATAGCTAACCTATAGTCGCGTTTTAGTAAATGTAGCTTAAATTATTGACCTATAGTTGCGTTTTCAAAATGCGCTATAGGTAAGATCTAAGTTGCGTTTATAAGTGTTTTTAGCCATGTGTTTTGGATAGGCCCTATTGTTTGGTTTAAAAAATGTGGCTATAGGACCTGTAGAGTAATTTTTTTTTTTTTAAGATGACATATACCCGCATTTATAAACCGTGACTTTAGCTTTCCTATAGCCGTGTTTTTAAAACGTGACTATAGTTTAGGTCTATAGTCGTGTTTATAGGATTTTAGAAGCACGATTATAGGTTCATCTGATATTGTTATCAAAATAAAGCTCTTTGTTAGAGAATAAGCAATTATTAATGCAATATCACGGCTAAATACTCACCATATTTTTTGTAAATGCTACATAAATAGTAAAAAATAATTGAACTTTGTTAAAAAAATAAGCAGTTACTATGCAATATCACCCCTAAATACTCACCATATTATTTACTATGCAATTAGATACTCAAAACATAATATAAGACTCGTGCTTTGGTGAAGACAGTATGTTATAGCAGTATGAGGTAGAGACTTACTTCAGGGATACTGGACCACGTACTGGAGGACCGTAAGCACCCACTGGCGGGCCTCGCTCAACTGTCGGGCACAAATAGGGGAACCTGGCCCATGCCCAGTACTGGAGCAACAGCAAGCACCCACCAATCTGGCTGGTGTCCTCGCTTGCCCTGCATAGCTCTCGATACAACCATGCAAGGCAAGCACTTCCCCAACTGTACCTCCGTGGGTTGTGAAGGTCTTCCAACTGCTGCACCCACATTAGATGCACCCTATCGCCGGATTTGTCCATGAATATTGTGTCCCCCAATAGCGCTAGGATGTAGCATCGTGCGTACTTATGCAGCTGATCCTCTTCAGCATCAGGCGGCAATGGGTTAGCAACTTCCTCCAAAAGGCGGTTGATGAGAATCCTCTGCCCATCAAGTTGCTTATGGTTGTTTTGAGTTACAGGTCGAAAGCCAAGGAAGTCCCGACACACATCCACCCAAGTTTTTTGTGTGCTCCCTGTTATAGCCTCACCATCAACAGGAAGCCCGAGAAGAACCTCCACATCCTGCAATGTGATGGTCACCTCACCATGTGGCATGTGAAACGTGTGAGTCTCGGGCCGCCATCGCTCCACTAAGGCCGTTATGAGGCCATTGTCAATCTCTCTACCCGGGACCCACAGGAGTCCCTCCAAACCAACTGTGGTGATGATGTTCCTCACTCGGTCGTCCACCATTGGAGGTTGCTTGGAGAACTCTGAACTACGACTACGGCAGGTAATGGACTCTGGATCCTGCACATAACATCTCGTTATGGATTAATATAGTATATGCAAATACGTGTACATTGTATGGATTAAATGCATGTGCACAAGTAAATATTTAGTTGAGTGTTTTACCCGCCCATTCCAAATAGCTTCGGACCGATGCGTCGCCTGCTGTGACAACACCGAGTCGTCAATGGGTCCAGGCTGTGTATAGTCAATGCGTCCAGCATTTGCAGCAGCCATACTGAAGAAGAATGATAAGCAGTTAGTTTCAAAATTGAACACACAATATGCTTAAATATATAGGTATGAGTTAGAGCAACTAAAGCCAATTTGTACAATGAGAATTCAATAAAAGATGAAAGAGTAAACCAAAAGAGACCAATATGAACACAAAGCTT
The DNA here is from genome assembly GCF_932294415.1 of Quercus robur. Classification (NCBI taxonomy): domain Eukaryota; kingdom Viridiplantae; phylum Streptophyta; class Magnoliopsida; order Fagales; family Fagaceae; genus Quercus; species Quercus robur. The sequence continues at coordinate 56,483,144 of NC_065535.1, forward strand.
TTTAGACTTAGGATTTTATTTTTAAGGTTACAGTTTTGAACACACGCAGTTTTTTTTTTTTATTTTTATTTTTTAGAAGAAGATCACACACAGAATAATGCTTAGTTACAAATACCACAATACAAAGCTTTGGCAGAATGCAGCCTCATTCCACACACCTAATCTGTCTTTTATATCAGCAACCCATAATTTTATTTCTCATTATATTTTTGGAAATGGAGAGGAGGAATTTCAACTCAATTAAGCTATAAATCTCTTGGCATCTGTCTAGATAAATTTTACTCCTGAGAAATCAATGTCTACTAGTCCTTCTAGAAGTTCACTAAAAATGTTGTAATCTCCAAGTTTTCTGGAATATCAACTTACATTTAGGGTAAATGTAATTGTATTCAACTCAGGTAATGCTCATTAGGTTTTTCAATTAAATTCAGCCCCTCGTTGCGTTACCCAATAAAACACAAATAGTGTACAATTAAATTCTATTTCTCCAGCAATTTTGTTTTCATCAGATAAGTCAGTATGTACACCATCAGATCCATTTTAAGAGCGTGTTTGGACTTCGAATCAGCCTAAGACTTCAAAGACTTCAATACCATTGAATTCATTTTCCACAACAACAACAAATAAAAATAAATACTATTGAATTGAAGATAAAACAAACATATCCTAATTAGGTAAAAAAAAAAAAAAACCCATAAAAGAAAAATACGAGATCAGCAACAAAAATAAATAAATAAATAAATCTATTTTTAAGAAAAATAAAAATGGGTGGAGGGGGGGAGGGGAGGGAGGCTCAGATTCGCCTTTTCTCAGACAAGAGAGAAAAAAGAAGGCACACCGCCATGGCAGGTGACCCTTTTGTGTTCTATGATTGGACTGTCTCTTACCTCACTGCCTCCCCACTGGGTGTTAAACAAAAGGTTCTTATTTTTCACTTCAATTCTCTGCAATTCTCCAACTTTTGTCACCCTCATCCTTTGGATGAAAATGGGCACTGCTTATTTTTAGTGATAATTCAAGTTTTAAACTTTTGGGTATTGCTCATGTGATTTGTTTATTGGATATTAGTTGCTTAATGTGTAGTAAATATATGATTTTAGCTATTTTTAACTTAAACAGGTCCCCCCATGTGTGAATCTCGTAAGTTGATGGAAATTACTTAATTAATATACCAGGTTGATTTACTAATAGTGTGACATATTTTAATATAAAGAGAAGTTTCCTGTTCTAGGAAGAAGTGAATTTCATAATTCTATTGTTTTTAGCAACTATTCAGTTTTAGAATTTCTCTCATTATTAATTCAGTTATGCTGGAAGTTGCCAAAAGGCTTGTAACTTAGTGGCATTGACTGGTCTCCTTGATAAGGAGAACAAGGTTTCAAATTTCCTCCCCAACTTGCTGTAACAATTGATTATCAAAAAAGTTATGCCTAAAGTTAGAAAATATATTTACATGACCCAGTTTACTTTTAATATATATATATATATATAATATTAATAACTTAACTATGCCCAAGTCTTTAAATCTGCATTGTTGATATACAATCTTGATTGACAAATAGCTCTATATGTGACAATTTCTTTGTTTGGATTAAATTGCAAGGCAAGGCAACATGTCCACTCTCAGCACCTTGATGCACCTTTGTGTGTGTGTGTACACATTATATGCCCATATCATACAAGCACAGTGCTGTTACTTTCATTTCACATGGCTAAACTGAGCTGACATAGTTTTCTCGACTTGTCTCTAGTTGGGTTGGCCTCTTATCTTCTTAGGTGTAATTTTCATGTCTTGCCATTTCTTAGGATTCTCATTTCATCCATAGTAAACATGTCAATGCAAAACTAAATCTTGAAGCATGTCTAGTCTTATATTGTGTTGATCTAATCCCAAAATTTTGCTCATAATTTATTTCATAAACAAGCTGTTGTCCTTCTTATTAAAGTTCATCTTAACAAATCCTATTTTGTCAAACAGCTTTTTGTGGTGATATCTCACAAACAGTAAGTCCTTTTCACTACCAAAGTATAATAAGTCCTTATAGCATATCTAATATGAAACAAGACTGCTTCTCAATATTGCAATTGTTAATTATTGATACATGTGCCCAAATTGTCTTAAAAAACTTTCCTTTGTCTTGTTCTGTATCTTATATTTTCTCTAGAATGCATGGACTTCCTTTTTGTTTTTCAGTCTTGTATTTCTATTGTTTCTTGTCAACAATCTAACTGTATCAACATAAGTTTTTGAACCATGTCATTGTTTGACTACCAAAGATATTGTGCCTTCAAGCATTATTATTTTTAATTCCTTTTTGTAGAATTTTCCCTTGCAATTTGATTGGCATATTTTTAATCACTCAGCACATTAGACGGTACTTCATTTGTGCCGGTATAATCCAATGAGTTAATAAATCCTTTGATACCAAAAGGCTGCTTTTTGCTGCTGTTATGTAGTCTGTTTTATTTTAGAAATTACTTTTCTTTCACATGTATGTGTTTTTGTTCATACTACTGATCATCACATTTATCTATCTTGCTAAAAATATAACTTCATAATCAGATTGGAAACATATAGGTTATATCATTGGCCACCTCATATTTTTCAATAATGCCAGTTTGTTTGTGATTAAGACAAAATAATGTTATAGTGGGGAGGCATCCATGGGGTGCCCTGCAGCCATGTAAGATTTGTTTCTACCATTCCACCTTAAAATTTTCAATGGCTTCTCATTGCGACAGCAATAATTACCATTATTCCATACCACACTCTTACTTTGAACTGCTGTGACCTCACTTTAGTTAGGGGGAGAAGATGTCTCATTAGTGCCCAATGTGCATACAGGCTTAATTGTGTTGTGTGGCATGTGATGCATTTAACAATGCATTCAAACTTACCTTGTAAGAGTAACATGAAGGGTGAGGTCGTGGGTTCAAGACCCACGTGAGTGTATGTAACTTCAAATCAAAAAAAATAATGTGTTCAAACTTTCTCTTGTATTACTCATTATTCATAATTTCATTGTTGATTGTTGCTCTTCATTGCTGGCTCTTGAAGCAAATAAGAATTTTACTTTAACAATCTGTCATCCACATGTTTTGTGAGTTACTTAACATGTTCCTATATTATTGTTTACTATTTCTGTTTATCACGGCTACCCAGACTCTTAAATTGAAGCAAGTAATATTTTTCTTTAGAAATCTGTGAATGACATGTTTCTTGAGTTATGGTACAATATAGATGAGACGAACATCATACTGACAGAATAAGTTTTGAACTAGTTTTGAACTAGTTCACTTCCGGTGCACTTGGGTGTTCCTTTTTTTCAATATATCTTATTACTTAAAAAAAAAAAAAAAAAAAAAAGTTTTGAACTAGTTTCATCTAGAAACAGTTATGTGCTGTGTGGGTCACTTAGTAGGCTTAGATACAAAATATTGACTGCAGTAATGGAGTCCCTATCTCTGAGTAATCAAATGATGAAGCATTTAGTTGTAGACTTTTTTAATTCTTCTGAATCCTTGAACCTTCTTGTATTAAAGATTTTATATTATTGCTTTTCCCATGTCAAGCTCATGTTACTCATTCCATTCTACAGTTTGTGCTATTAGATGTGGAAAGTCCCATAGTAGTTCATTGAATAAAATCAGACAATTATACTTGTGATGATAAAGGCTGGGAGATTACTTCCTTATATGGAAATTTCTAGATACCTAAAACCAATTTATGCCAAGCCAGCTAACGTAAACAAAACTTCTAACCAAAATCCCTTAATCAAAACTAAATCTAATCCATCTATTTAAACTAATTAAACAAAACCATTCCTAACCGAAAAACCTAAATCATAACCAATCAACCAAAATACATAACTGAAAAAAGACTATGTAATTTGTTTCTTCAATAGCAAACTACTAAGTGCTTTTTTATATGCATATAATTTAGTAATTTGTAATGGTACGCAAGCACTATAAATATATGAGATAACTATTTCATATAAACTTGTAAGTTCTAAGCTCCTAATAGACAAGCAAATGGGCCTAATGAGATATACAATTCTCTCGTAAAAGCTATAATCCTAATCAGCAATAACAATCTAACCTGAAGGCAGAAATTTGGAAACTCTTAAGGATGGCAGCAACAATATGCACTATCCAAGCAACAATGTCATCTGCACTCACCAAATCCAAACCCAAATTTCATAAAAATCATAAAATAAAAATTAAATAAACTATCTACCACACAATCCAAACCCAAATTTCACAAAAATAAAAACTGAAAATTAAATAAATAACCTAAATGTTAAGTATCCAAATCCAAACCCAAAATTTCACAATAATCAAAACAAAAAATCAAATAAATAACTTACCAAGCAAAATCGGAATGGGTAACCAAGCAAGTTTGACTTCAGCCAAAGAGAGTTTAATGTCATCTGCACTCACCAAATCCAAACCCAAATTTCATAAAAATCATAAAATAAAAATTAAATAAAGTATCTACCACAAAATCCAAACCCAAATTTCACAAAAATCAAAACTGAAAATTAAATAAATAACCTAGATGTTAAGTATCCAAATCCAAACCCAAAATTTCACATTAATCAAAACAAAAAATCATATAAATAACTTACCAACCAAAATCGGAATGGGTATGGGTATGGGTATGGTGAGGAAAAATGAATGGGTATGGGGGTGGTAATGAGAGAGAGGGAGAAAAGGAGAAAGGATCTCCTAGTGAGGGAGAGAGAGATCGATGAGGAGAGGAGCCGATGGCTGGGCTCAGCCTCGTCGGCGTCGTCGCTGGGCTGGGCTGGGCTCTGTCGTCGACGCCGGCGGGGTTCTGTGTGTGTGTGGGAAATGAGAGAGTTTTGTGAGAGATAGAGAGAAATGAGAGAGTTTTGTGAGAGATAGAGAGAAATGAGAGAGTTTTGTGAGTGTGGGAAATGGAAATGTAAGACTGAGGGTGAGAGAGTGAGAGCGCTCTGGTTTGTGTGAGAGTGAGAGGGTGTGAGGTGAGTGTGAGTGAAAGTGAGACAAATGCAATAGACGACGAAGACGTTAAATTTGAAAAACCCCAATTGGAAACCGAGTCTCTAAGACTCGATTTCTGGTTGGAATACACGTGGAAATCGAGTCTCTAAGACTCGATTTCCATGTCAATGCCAGATGGCAGCTCTGCCACATCAGACGTGGTCAAAGCACGTAAACCGAGCCTCAGAGGCTCGATTTAGGGGCCCAAAATCGAGCCTCTGAGGCTCGAGTTGCTAGTTTGCCAAAAAGTTTCAAAATCGGGCCAACTAACTGAATAGTTTGATCCTTATGGGTAATTACCCATTTTCGCCAACCAAAAGAAGAGGACTTACTTTGTGACTGAACAATACGTACAAGCCTTGTAGGTTTGCTTGTTGCAGTAGGAACCTCTCAAAAGTTGAAACAAATCTGCACCTATAGGAGAAAAGGACCTCAGTGGCATATAAAAACAAAAGCAAAAGCCTGGTTTTGACTGTGGGAGAAAGGATTACAATGAGACAAAATAGGGGAAGAGTCCAAATCAATCCCAAAAGCTGCGGCAAGAGACAAACTACATGGAGAAGAAAAAAAAAAGAAACCAAAACCCGGAACAGAGAAGAAATAAAGCTGCGGAAGAAAAAAAAGAAAAAAAAGAAAAAAAAGGAAGAAAGGAATTTTAACGTTAACGTTTTAGTAATGTGAGTGCTAAAGTCAGTGTTATTTCATTTAATGAGAGAGGCTAGCTGTCCAAATTTTATTGGAATATGAAGTGGAGCATAATTGATAAGACAGAAGATTTGAACACCAAGAGCAACCTCGATATAAGCACTAGTTCACCTCCATCCGAAGGTCTGGGTAAAAAACCCTGAAACTCTACCATTTTCTTCACATTTCTATTCCCTATGAGTTTTGACTTTAGCATTGAAAAAGCTAAGGCCAACACCCCATCTATGCTCTCTGATTAAGTGTTTACATATTACGAGTCTTCTAAAACTCATGTTCAGACAATTGGCCTACTGAATTTCTTCCATCATCAATTATTATTATATAATTGGTTTTCGGTAACTTTGCATGTAAAATCAGTGCCTCAAGCTGCTTTTGTGCACGATAAGAATCTTGTAACTCAATTGATACCTAATGTTATTTTTAAAGGAGATATCTAAGACTCAAATTCTTATGACCCCAACTATTGATTTTTTTTATTATTAAAAAAAGAAGATAATTATGTGCGCACATTGAATTTATTTTCATGATTAATCTTTCCTTTCTCGGAATTGGTTTTCTCCTCGATTTGGCTTAAATGAAATATTATTGAAAATCTTGCAGTACCAAACTGTTCAAAGAACTGAAAAGATGAAGGGTTTAAGATTTAAGTTTGGACAAAGGTTAACCAGAGGTTAAATCATGATAAAGTAATAATTATTTTAATAATTAATTAACATGAAAATAAATAAAAATAAACAGGTAAAAATTAGCAAAGTTGACTAAAATAATATTTAAATAACCATGTGTATATTTTGTATTTCCATTCGTTTGTCATGTACCTATCAATTTATGCAATTGGATCAGACCCCTTTTATCATGATTCATGGGCATTTACTAGGCGTGTTTCTACAATGGTAAAGCAAGTTTAGAATTTACACACACGCCTGCTATGCGGGATGATAATAAGTTATTAGGTAAATTTCTAACCATAGATAGAAAAGAAAAAGAAGAAGCAAGTTTATAATTTAATTGAAGCAACATACTTTGGATTTGCAACATATTGCGTTCAAACTTTAAAAAAAAAAATATTACTCAACAAAGTTTGTACTAAAGGTTTACAAATAACTTCAAAGCTTGACTCTGATGATTTGGGTAAGAAAATTGAGACATTATGTCATTCCTTGCAAAATATTCAGTCTCTTGTTTTTGTTTATCATCTGTAATTATTGAAGTGTGGATAACCAATACATAAGCATACCCTTATAGGGTTGAGGACCCTCAGGATTGGTATTACTTTTAATTAAGTGGCTGACTTTACATATTTTATTTGGTTTGACTTGATTGCCATCTTTAAAAAAATGATTATAATTGATTTTCAAATGTATTATCTTTGGAACTTGTTTAGATCTAGTGCATAGGAGCATTGAGCCCCAATCCTTACCCATTTTCTTTTATGTTATGATATGATTTTTGAAAATCTTTCCTTGTGTGTTTTTCATTTAATGTATAAATGCATGGTTAGAACAGGGAATTAGGGATCCACCTTAATATTTTTCTTATCTAAAAATGACCTAACAACACTAGTGGAGATTGATCCATTCGATCAAGCAGGTTTAAGTGCCTAATTCCTTCCTAAGTTCGTACCGTAACTCCAAACTTAGGTTTGGTTAAGTTAGACATCTATGATGTGTCAAAGTTGGATTTTGGACCTATAATCAAGTGATGACTCATTTTTCCATCCTAACCTTTAAGTTAGTAGTTTATTTCATGCCTCTTGTTTAGGATGAGTACACATTGAGTAACACTTAAAAAAAAAAAATTTATCTAAAAATCGTGATGACTTACATCATACCACACCTTGAGATGTTCACACTTACGATCATCGATCTCTTCACTAAATCTACGTAAGATCCTAATTTTGACAATCTTATCTTTCCTTTTTCTAACCCCAAAGATAATTGCTTAGCTCCTGCAGGGTAACTCACACGTGTCAACACCTGAAACATACCCATCCACATGGGATGGAAAATTATTGGCTTCAAAAAAAAAAAAAAAACAAAAAAAACTACTAACTAACTCCTGCAGTTAAAGCTCAACGGCGGAGATAAAACCTTTCAAACACAGGTGTACATTGTCAGCCATTGGATCCCTAAAAGTCATAAAACCACACCAAATGACTATAACACCCATCTCAAGACATAAGCATCACTCTGAACACTCCATAGTAAAGTCGTAAATAACTCATAGCAAGGGGAGCACTCCTGGAATTTCGAACTCATGTTCGAATTCTAGCGGGCTTGGCAAAATGTAACAAACGCATGAGCCTTTCAACTAACTAAACTGCCACTCTTGTTCATCAAAAACTAAAACTTCCACTTTTGTTGAGACCCCAAACACCCAAAGACTCAATCTTTCTCTCTCTCTCTCTCTCTCTCTCTCTCTCTGTTTTTTGGTGGATTTGGAAACTGGTACTAGTACTAGTACTGGTAGTACTAAGCATGTCAATCCCAATTCTTGAGGCCTGCAAGAAGAGGAAGCGAAGGCCGCAGCTTTATGGGTTTCACACGTTTGGAGACCCCGGTTGCCCCATCGATCCAAAAGGCGCTTTTCGTGACAATATCCGGGTGTTTCTTCAACAATGCGCTGAACTTGATGACAACAATGTCCAAAGCATGTCAGCTTGGTGTACTCTCCTTGTGCATGAGACCAAAAGCTTCATTGTCCCTCTGTACACCATTGAAGAGGATGTCAAGTACTCTCCAAGACCCTACTGTGATCACTGCAGATGCGCAGGTTTGGCTCATGATTTTTTGTCCTAATTTGATTGTTTTCTTCATTTCCTGAAATGGGTTTGCTGTAATTTTTCATTTGGGGGTTTTGATTTTTGGCAATTGGGTTTGGATATTTGTTAGGAATCTTTGGTTTATTGAGTTTCTATTCTGTTTCTGACTTGGATTTTCTGTCCTTTATGTTGGAAGATTTAATCATTTGGTATTGCTGTGACATATGTCATAATAATCGTAGAATGTGGTTTGTGAATGGTTTTTTTGGTTTTTTTTTTTTATAGGTTGGAGTAATCATTTTGTATCGAAAAGAAAGTATCATTTGATAATCCCAGTAGATAATGAATGGAATAAGCCTTTGGCTGATAATGTCATTGATCTTCAAACCCATCTATTGCATGGTTTGATTCACTGCAACGGGTTTGGTCATTTGGTCTGCATCAATGGAATTGAAGGGGGTTCTAAGTATCTATGTGGCAGAGAAATCATGGATTTGTGGGATCGGATTTGTAAAAATCTACGAACCCGGTAACCAAAATTCCACACAGAGTTCTTGGCTTTTCTGTTTTTGATTTATGAAAACTCTAAATTTTGGGGGGTCTTCTTTCTTTTGCAGGAAAATCACAGTTGAGGATGTGTCAAAGAAGAGGTCAATGGATCTTAGATTGCTCTATGGGGTTGCTTATGGACATTCTTGGTTTGGTAGATGGGGTTATAGATTTTGCCGTGGAAGCTTTGGAGTGGCAGAGCACAATTACAATAAAGCTATTGAAATTCTTACCTCATTGGAACTTGACAAAATCATCCAAGATTTTAGTAACACAGACCAATACAAAGAAATCAAGCAAATAATTCGTCATTGCAGAGATATGAGTGAAACCCAGCTGGTGACAATCAGAGATCTTCTAAGGTTTATGCTAACTGTCAAGTGCTCTCGTGCTCCTTTGCAATTAAACAGTGATACTGCTGCTCTATCCTCCATATCTAGAGCTTCAAGCAGAATTACTCTCCGAAACAAGCCTTTTGTAAAGGAAAAACCGCAGAGTTATAAAAGGTTCTCGACTGCAATTGCTAATATGGATAGCAGATGGCCTGCAAGAAGACTAGAATTTGCAGCAGAAGTGATTGTAGATGCATTGAAAGAGAAGAAAGCAGAAAGCTTTTGTCATAGTGGAATGACCCGGCAAGATCTGAGAGACGCAGCACGGCTTCACATCGGTGACACAGGTTTGCTGGATTATGTGCTAAAATCAATGAACAATGTAATTGTTGGAAGTCATGTTGTGTGTCGTACAGTCAACCCAACAACTCGGATTTTGGAATATTCAATCCATGAGCTTGTTCATGGAGTCAAGGTTTCTGAACCAGAGGCAGAAAATTTTCCAAAGCCCCTTCCAGCACCAGCTCTTGTGCCAGGGAATGATTTTTATAGTGATGTGGTTTATCTGTATAAAAATGTACTTTTGGATTATCCAGGATCGCATTTGGTGGAATTGGCAACTCAGGCAGTTCTAGACAGTAAACATTTTGTGAAGGAGTGGCCATTCATTGATGAAGAGGAGCAGTTATTGACATTTGTTTGCCGATTGATGCCAAGTTTGTGTGGTATAGGAACTGAATTGAAGGAGTTACCATCAGGAGAGATTGTAGTAGTTCCACTGCATGCAACAGTTGGAGAGTTAAAGCTAGCGGTGGAGTGTGCACTGAGGGACACTTACTGTATCACCGAAGGACTTGAGGTGATGGAAATAGAAGACCTGGAGGAGTTGGAGGATAATGAAGTGCTTTTTGGGGTAGTTGAGTCTGGTGTGGAACTACATGTGAGAGGGAGTGGTATAGACATCGAGAATCGATTGAGTTACCAAGGTGGGGCTGACAATTGGATGGTGAGGTGCGAATGTGGGGCTCAAGATGATGATGGAGAAAGGATGGTAGCATGTGACATTTGTGAGGTATGGCAGCACACTCGCTGCTGTGGCATTGAGGATACTGAGACTGTTCCACCGCTGTTTGTTTGCTCAGGGTGCTGTGTGTCACTTGTACCACAAAAAGCTGAATCTTGCTGTAGTTTCGAGTGTTCCAGTGATTTGCTGATGCCTACAGAGACTTATGGACTGGAGCTCGGGTATTAAATTGGTGTTGGAATGCTACTGTAATTTGTGTTGGTAATGACTAACGTGTTGGTGGGCTTGGGTATTAAGATTGGTGTTGGAATGCTAGTGCAATCTTTGAGTATTGGTTAAGGACTAAAATGTTCTGGTGGAGCTTGGGAATTGAGACTGGGCTCGAAACACTACAATGATCTGTGAGTGCAGGGTAGGAACTAAAATGTGCTCTGTTGAATACCATTCTGGTAATTCATTGCTATTGCTTATGCCAGTTTTGTTTGTTGTTATCATGACTAGTAGAGATAACTGCAATACTGATGTTCAATTCGTTTTTACCACAAAGGTAGTATAAGTAGAAAATTCTTTTTACTCCGATCAAATTTTGTCTTCTCTCTCTCTCTCGTTTCCTTTATCTGGTCCAACCTCAAATTATATTGTGATGTTTGCATTATATTATATACTTTGGATTTTGTTACAAGTTTTCTAAAAACAGAAGGGATTACTGCGTTGGGAATTTGGCGTAGAGCTAGCTTAAAATTTGAACATATTTTGGTCTCTGGAATGACTGGGCAATTTGTGAAGTCATACATGTCAGAATAAATTAGTTGAGAGAAAACAGTAGGGTAGAAGTGTAGAACTAAATGGAAATTGGTTATTTTTTAAATTCAAATCAGCTTAGTCCCTTTCATTTATGATTCAAATTAATCTAAATATGTTCAGTTCTATATACTTTTTGGCCAAGGCCTAATACCTAAGCATTTCGCAGGCAAAGCCAATCTAATTCTAATCATAATTTCATACACTTCTGACAACTGCGGCTGCTCAGCTGGTCAATAGATCTGTTGCCTGCCTTTGTTTTGTTTTGTTTTTTTTTTTTTGTTTTTAATGATTTTCAACCCTCAATTTTATTTTTATTTTAATAAAAAAATAATTGATCTATATCACCAAATGTGTTTACTACTGAACTCCCAATGTACAACAGAGGAAATTCAGAATAACTACCACAACTCCTGGATCCAGTACCATATACATAAGTTTTATAAAGAGAATGTTAAAAGAGCTCATAAATTTGCTTTGGTTTATGATGACCATCTACATCATAAATTGGACTCAATGCCCAAATCTTGCTACTTCACAAATCAGGTCAAGGTCTAAAACTAATTATTTCATGAAATGAGCTGAAGGCCCAAACCTTAAGCTATTAATGAACTGGACTCACGGTCCATGACATTTCCAACGTTAAATGGTAGGTCCATGGCCCATACTTCCCTAAAACCATGAAAATTGGACTCAAGCCCATACCGTTTCTTCAATAGATCAAGGCTCTTGGCTCACATTAATTTTTCTCATCTCTTATGGAGCAAGTTTCTCCAATAAAAGCCAATATTTTCACAAATTAAGTTTGAAGGAAAAATCCCCGACTACAATTGAGTTATTTGGGCCACAGCAACTACTAAGGTCTTGTTTGGATTTTGCAAAACTGAGTTTTGTTAACTCACTTTCCCTTTTCCTTCTCCCAGACCCACAACAATTGAAGCAGAGCTCCAGTTCCGCCGATCAGCACCTTCAGCCTGAGACAAGCATTCACAACTCTGTTCATTAATTTTTGTTTTCGGTGAGACTCAAATTCAGCACCTCCATCTGTTTATATGCACGAAGCTGCTGGGTTTTATTTTTTTATTTTTTGTTTTTTTTCATTTTCCTCCATTTTTTGTGTTGTGTTTATTGAGACCTTGACTCACTTGGTTGTGAATGCTTGTTTACTGAGACCTTGGCTCACTAGCGACGAATGGTGGAGATTGGCAAGGGAGCTTCTTCTGGAGTTATGGGTTTGGGTTTGTGCTTTGGGAGAGTATGTGGGCTGAAGGGGGAAGGGGAAATGAGAAAAGAGAAAAAATGGGGATGAAATTTTCCGCGGGTAGGCTAACAGCTTTGCTCTGACCAAGTTACAGGTATGGGACCCACAAAAAATTGAAAAATTTGAGTGATGACAAGTTGAGTAATGTGTGCCAAATGGGGTATAAGAAATTGGGGTATTTTGAGTGATGAGTAATAAGTAAAGAAAATTGAGTGAGGAGTGATGGATGATGAAAAAAAAAAAAAAACCAAATAGGGCCTAAGTCATGAGGCCCATACTCTCTTTCTTTCCTTTTCTTTTTTCCTTGATAATTTGATAGTTATAACTTCTTCTTTTTTGGAGAAAAATTTGATAGTTATAACTTAATTATAAAAGGAGAGATTGGATTTGAACCTTGATGCTTATGTTGAAAACAACAAAATGTTGTGTAATAACTATTAGGTTATTTGGTTGTATATTTATTACATGGAATAATTATTATATAGGAATAACTATTCTTCATATTGAGAAATAATTATTCTTCTTAATTTAAAAAGATTTTCCTTATGCCTTCATCTTTTACAAGTTTTACATATGTAATAGCCAAATTTATGAATGGTAATAGTTATTCCATTACATATTTTCTTTCTAGTAATGAAAATTATTATTCTTAATGAAATCTTCATTTAAGTGTACAAAACATACTTTTACTATTCTTTTGATCACTTTAACTTTATTTTTATTTTTAAGTGGTCAAAAAAGACAGTTTTTTTTTCTTTATTAGTGCAGTGACCTTAAAATAAGTTGCAAAATATCTTTAAATAATAATAATAATAATAAGTTGCAAAAAAAAAAAAAAAAAAAAAAAAAAAAAACTACACGTGTATCCTGTATCTAGTCTAATACTAGCATACAACAACTTTTTTTAATTTTTAATGAAAGCAAACAACTTTAAAAAGTGGTATGTGGCAAAGAAAAGAATTATAAGAAATAGCTAAAGACGCGAATGAAGACCGATTGCAGATTCCTATTCCTAATTGGAACAGAACTCCCATTCATATTCTAAAACGGAACATGAATAGAAACTAATACTAATTCAGCAAAAAAAGAAACTAATACTAATAATAATAGGACAATTATTGGTTTACAACTTTACATTTTACTATTAACGTGAGTACCTATTGAATTTGCCCAAAGAGAGGAAAAAGAAAAATAATCCTCTGCGCGGTGTTGTAATTATTATTTGGCTTAGTTTTTAAGCACAATTGTCAAGGGCATATGGTTTGGAGTCTTTGGACATTGGAAAGAAAGATTAAAAGATAAATAAGTGAAACAATTAAACCTACGGATAAAGAATAAGAAGTGTAAGCCAACAAAATTATCCCATTATGAGAAGAACTCTCGTATAGGCTAAAACATATACATTTTAAGATCTAATTGGAGGTCTAAGTTTAGACACAATGACTATGAACTATGAACATCATGTAACCTTAGGCAATGTTTGGCCACCACAAGACTGCTTTTTCAAAAGAAAAAAATGCACTTAAATCTTTATTCATATTTATATTTTCTTCAAAACTACTACAGGAGATGAACTCATCCTGTCTTTACCTATTCGTGAAATAAAACCAGACGGCAAGGAAAGGGAGTAAAAGATGACCATCTTCTTTAATTTTGTAGCATGCTCGAGAATATATATTGCTAGCTCCAATTCAGTCTCCCCATCGAGAAGCTCTATAGATACCGACTCAAGTTGATGAATAAACTCCAAATGTTGAGATTGCCAATATACTTTATCAAACCCAGACATCTGCAACAACATTGAGTTTGTCAAAACCAGAGACCATGAGAATACAAGTATTCCAATATTTCCAGCAGTGATTTAATAAATGGGACAAGTAGTGATTTAAGGCATGCATGTTCCTACCTTCACAAAATAGTGTATGCATGTGCAGGTGTATATTAGAGAGAGAGAGAGAGAGAGCTCTATTTTACTCTTGTACTTACAGTTGTGGTACGTATGGGCAGAGAATATTTTATGTCTAGAGCTTTCAGTTTAGGAAATCTTCTAAGAAGGGATGCCATTGCTGGGACTAAGTAATCCTCAAATTTTTGAATAGATAGAGACAAGCATTGTACATTTTCCGATGAAATTGGCAAGGGATCATAATTATGAAGATTCTGCAACATTAGAAAACAAGATTCCAGAGTTACAACTAAAAGAAGAAGAAAAGAAGAACCCAATTGTTGGGAAACAGAGACAAATCAAAGTAACTGCTTTCTTACAAATATAGAATTGACTGTAGATTATATCAGTCTAAAAACAAATAAAAATATTTGTCAGCTCTTCAGCTAGAAAGACCTGCATTTGTTGATTATGACTGTGTACCAGCCAACTTTTAAATTCTAAACAATTACTGAACAGTACATCATAGTTTAATGTATTTTATTATTTGTAGTAAATCAATTATCTTTATACTTCGTCTCTCAAAATATTATTTAAGAGCTTCCAAAGAGGCAGAAGTAATTAAGGGATGAAAAAATACCATTCAGACAATGGATTTTAAGATGCGACAAAAAATAGTAGTTCGGTGGTGAATACAAATAAATATAATGCAAAACTAGAAGAGAAATAAGAAATTCGCAATGACAATTTATGAAAATAAATGTGGATTCCTTTCTGTAATAATCCATATTTTAGTGTCGAAATTAATTCTCAGAAGCATTTTAAAGCTAAAATTGGACATCAGTGGATTATGAATACTACCTTACAAGTTCTACAAAAAGAATTTAGCACGTATATAGGATGATTGTCTTTAATAAATAGGAAAGGAAGTGTCTCTTTACCATAATGCCATGATCATGTAGATGTAGATCTTTGGTGCTGATAACACTTCGAAAAATATTAGGTAACTCCTGAGTTGTATCAAGATCTCTACATTGTAGAAAGAGTTCAACACGTTCCAAATGCATCAAGCTCCCTAAACAATTGTGACCTGTTATATATCCAACCCATTTAAGATATCTGAGGTTTGGAGCAGAAATTTTCACTGACTTACTAAGAGGAGATTTAAATCGCCATTCAACATTTATTTCGATAAGCTTCTGACCCGAGATATTAAGATGACAGAGCTCTGGGTGGTAAGAGTACAATATTGAAAAACGTTCCAGGTTGGAATTTTCTATTGTTAAATTCTCTACACCACATACATTTTCAAGCCATAATTCCCTAAGGAACTTGCAACATGAAACTGATTCTCCAAAGCATTCATCGACAAGCCAGATAGATTTTAAAGATAAGGATTGGAGATTGCTAAACCTCAATGCAGAGGGAAATTTAAGGTTGAGGCAATGCATATTGATTGTAAGAGACTTCAGGGATCCACAATGAAAGATGCAAATTGGCAAACTAAACATTTCCCATTCTTCCTCTTGAGAGAATTCCAGGTCAAGAAACTCAACGTCACACCCAACCGCCATATGCAACATTGTGACAACACGAGAGCTTTCCGTACGATTCTCAATGAACTGGGAATGTACACAAAGCCGAGACAGCTTCCACCCGTTGCGCAAAGACAGGAACCTTTCGCAAATATTCATAAGTTGGTCTTGAAAACCTCTTAATGTAGGATATTGCAGGGCATCAAAATCTAAAGATGATATAGACACACATGATTCTCTGCAGCTTTTGGATGTGAAGCTCAGCCGAACAATGTCTGCCATTCCGAGAAAAGAAAGGATGTGATGAACGATATGCTCTGGAAGATTGCTAAACATAGATTCATCACTCATCGTTGGAGAGGCCAACAACTCATATGGGCGATCCATCTTACTCAAATTCCCTTCTGGGAAGGACAAAGGAACAGCTGTTCAAATCAAGGAGACAACTTTGTTAAAGAAAAGAAAAAACTGGAACTGGACAGGACTGGAGAAGTATATATATATATATATAGACACATGAATGGGAGTTCTGTTCCAATTAGGAATAGGATTCTGCAATCCGAAAGGGTTCTTTTCTTTGCTACATGCCTACTGTATTGTTTACTAGTAGTATTTTAGTTAGATTACACAAATACAAAAGTACTATACGCTCAAAAAAAAAAAAAAAAAAAAAAAATATTGAGGGTCATGCGTGGGTTTACATCTCTGATCTCCCAAAGTACCCAATTCCTTAGTGGGGCAAAAGTGGGAAAACGTAAAGTATGTAAGGGCATATTTGGAAGAAGGAGAGGGAACCCACAGAAGAAGGAGAAGAACAGCCCGTGTGAGAGAGAGAGAGAGAGAGAGAGGAAACTAATTTTGGGTGCAAGGGATGCTCTCAAAACGCTGCGTTTCAGGTTAGGATTTTTTACTTCCTTCTTTTTCCTCCTCTCTTGCCGTGTCCCAGGCGTACGACACGGGCACGACAGGCAAAAATTGCCGTGTCCGTGCACTTGATGGACTGTGACTCTAACACACACATACACAATACACAAGATCATTTTTTAATGGCAGCATCATGATCTTCCTTTCTTAAAATTAAATTGAGTTTCGTTTGATTTTTGAAATCGGATTTGTTTATTGAATGCTGCTGTGTAGGACTAGGATATTGTGATGGGAATTAGTAAAACGGAAGTGAACTTAAAGAGGTTGCTTGCAGCTGCACCTCAACAAAAAAACCAGGCAAAACTTGTACATGTATGTCTAAACATCTCTCTTCTCTTCTCATATATGTTGCTTCTATATCTTAGCAATTATTATAGTGAAAAATAAATACCAATTTCTGTATAATATGCATGTGAATTTTGTAGTATGTTGCTACATTACGAGAACAATTAGAACAGCTGGCTCAAGAGAGAACTTCCGAAGGCTTACCAAGGTCACCATTCTCTCTCTCTCTAGCTCATTTTGCAATACCATGGTTGGCAATGTCATTAGAAAATAAATTTGTGTATAACCTCTCTCTCTCTCTCTTTGATAAGTAAATGGTTTTCCATCTATACTAAACATGATAATTGGTGACTTAAGACATTTTTAATTAGTATCTTTATGTACTTGTGCAATTATTTTGAGCCCATATAAAAGGTCATTGATGAGGTTGGTAGCGCCAACCGTGGGTATGGTTATTAGCAGTTGAATGGAAGGAGGCCCGGCATGGGGTGTGAAGCCTTGTTGATCCTCTAGATTCTTAGGGCATCTCCACCATGGCGTTCCTCAAAATTCCTATCCATCAATTTTGAATTGAGTGGATTGTGTTTAGAACTTATTATTATTTTTAATTTTCAAAAAAAAAAAAAAGAAAAAAAAAAAAAGGAAAAAAAAGAAATGAGTGAATTGGATTTTGCCTTGTTATCAACACTTTAAATAAACAAAAAGCTTACATAGGAGTGTCCAGTTTGTGTGGGGACTTGGGTTGCAAGATATTGATGTAAGTTCTAATCATTACAATTTTAGGGGTTGGAGTTCTTTCCAGGTTGAAATGTTGGAAAGAGAGGGCAGAAAGATAAAGACGTTGCAAATAGTTATTGAGTTAAAGTTAATACCTTTGCTATTTTAGTTGGGATTTGAAAATAGATAAATACATTAGAGGAGTTTTGGTTGTGATTTTTAAACTCATGAATCATTGACAAAGTCCCTCTTGGACTAATTGCCAATGAGCTCTAGTTTTATTGGCACCTCTTTCACTTTTAAGTGTAAGGTGCAAGGTGGAGGGTGAGGTCATGGGTTCAAAATCCATAGGGTGCATGTGTTACTTACAAATAGAAAAAATCCCTTTTTGCCTGATCAAAATTTATTAATTTTTGTAGTAAAGGAAAGAGCCCAATACCAAACAGGCCAGGTATCGAGTTGTGCACTCAAAAGAAACATGTCTCCTTGTGGTAGAAATGCCTGCATATGGTGAATTTTAAGACAATACAAGCCACATAGAACAAATATAATTTTCCTTTCATTTTTTTATAATATATTATTTCTATAGTGAATTTTTAGATATTCCCTAGCTTCATTTTTAGAAGGTAATGACAAAGGTTAACTAAAAAAGCTCTAGGTTGTAGGTCTTTTTTTTTTTTTTTTTCAAAGGACGTTAGGTGCTTAATTGCTTATGGTAATTAGATCAGAAGTTAGGGAAAACTGTTGTCATGATTTATAGTTCTATGATTGACAAGTATGTGATGGTGCAAGCATAGTGTGGTTTGAAAAACTATCTTCTTTGGAAGCCTAAAATTAAGGTAAAGCCCAAGAATAAGTGCCCATGGTAGTTAATTATGTTATGATAGTTTTATCTTATGTTCTGGGGTTAAGGGCAGAATTAGTTATTCTGAAATTTCTGGGTGTGGGCCATAGTTGTGGGCCTAAGGTTTTTATTTTATGAATAATTTTTTTTTTAAAGTTTATTGGTCTTTATATGTGGGCTTTGGCTCAATTCAATCAGGGTTTGATTTCCTATTTAAAAAATGAGACTTGGTTCTATTAGGAAAAGTTAAGATGTAAGGTCTATTATGTGTATTATTGTACTCAAACGTCTGAGATCCGCTTATTTTGCTGAAACTGAAAACTTTTTGCTGAAAGTATTGTAGATAAATGTAAAAGTTAGCTGAAATAGTACAGTGAGACCTATAAATAGTATCAAAAAATGCAGTGGGACCCATGAATAGTAGCAAAAATAAGCTAAATAGTAAAATAAGTTGGCAAAAATAATTCATGCCAAACGTACACTGAGTATTGATACATGTTGACCTTATTGTTCTTACCTCATTTTCTCTACCTCTTTCTTTTCTGTCACTGTTTACAGTTTACATGCACTGTTTATGGGTATTGTTCACGTGCACTGTTCACAGATTGTGAAGAAATCTGATTTTTGTTTTTTCATACTTGTTTTCAATCATAAATCAAATATTTTCTCTTCCTAATAGAACCCCTCTTATAAAAAAATATTAAACTCTAGATTTACAAATATTTGTGAATCTCAGTCCACCCTAAGTGCACATAGACAAATTCCCCAATTTGTCCTATGTTAGAATGAGGATCATGTGAATGAAAAATCCTCCTAGTGGGTACAATTAACTTACACAAGGGAGGGTATTGAATCCATAGCCAATTGTGTTTCATACCTATAAACAAACAGCCAATTTTGTTTCACAGAAATGTTAGTTGTGAAATCCATACTCTGGTTATCTCTCTATGCTAGGAAGGTGACTTTAGCAAGGCTCCAAGCAAGCTCCTTAGCCAGGGTGACAGAGTGACAGAAGTGTGTGCTTCATTAAACTTATGACTCTTTTATTAACTGTAGTGACTTTCAATTTACACATCCCTTTATGGGCTTAATCTATATTTTCTCATCTAATGTTATTTGACTTCCTAAACAACTATATAAATGAATAAATATAATCAAGTATATCATTCATGAGAAGATTTTTAATCAATAAAATCTCTATTACCTATCCAATACACACACACACACACACACACACACACACACACACTATGTCATTGTTGTGCTTTGCTAACTGTGTTGCACCATGTCATATGTGGCTCTTTATAGAAATCATCTTCTAGCATTTTATATTTTCAAAATTATGCTTGTTACCTTTGTTTAATTCATTTATCTTATGTGTCTATAACTTGTTCTTGCAAAAAAGTAGAAGAAAATTAGATTTTCGTTTTAGTGTGAAACAATGGTAAATGATGATAAATATGCTGATATTGTTTAGGAGTATTAGTATACTTATAATATCCAATATATTATTTACCAATATAATATTGGTCCCTGGCTTCACCTAGGGTAGGGTGGTTGCCTTTTTGGCACTAAGCATTGTAGGCGATCTAGGGATTTATTGCCTTGGGCACCCCTGTTACCTTTGACTAACAAAGCTCTGGCTTGGGCTACAAAACTTAATGTTAGTTCTTTGATCAACATTTTTTAGAATGTATTTTATTTCGCTTATTTGGAAAGTTAGACACGTATAGCCTGATATGTATTGATATGGAAGGGTTTTGTCTGGACTTGTTCAATGTTATAAATTGTAAGACATTTCAAAGTCCATCCAATGAGTCAATTTATTGTGTATCAGGTCAGTTTTGGACTAAAAAGTATTGAGTAATTAACTCAATGAAATATACTGGAAGACCTAATATGTCATAGGTCACAGGAAAGATTGCTGAGACCAATAATTCTAGGAATGAAAGAGAACATTTTTCCAATCCTAAGCCTCTAAAGAAATCTAAACTTACTTTGAAATTGTCATTTGAGATGTTTCATTAAGGTTTTTGAGGTTTGGGAGAGATTTTAGTATATCTATATTCAGCCACTTTTTCCCCTGGCTGCGACATAAGTAATTAATCTTGGACTCATAGTCGTTTTTTTCCCCTTCTTTTCATATTTTAAATGGAGTTAATGTTGATGGTTGCTCATTATAATTCCAACAAGAAATCTTTGACTGAATTAGCTTTGAAAAGATACTTTTTTTTTTCTTTCTTTTTTTCTTTTTTTGATGACTTAGGAGAATTTCACTCAGATTAGTTGCATGTCGCAGAGCATACTATACAACAATCCTCACTGTTAATCAAACTCCTACGGGCAATTGACCCCACCCGCCAAAACCAGTTACCGGGTAATCCAGGGGCTTTTCACCCCTGACGGGC
Organism: Quercus robur; assembly: GCF_932294415.1. NCBI lineage: Eukaryota > Viridiplantae > Streptophyta > Magnoliopsida > Fagales > Fagaceae > Quercus > Quercus robur. The sequence continues at coordinate 56,504,203 of NC_065535.1, forward strand.
TAAGCAGTTTATCCTTATGCCTAGGAGGCAGCTTTGAAAAGATACTTATTGCATACTACAAAGATTTCTTTAATAGAAAGTGCTACTTATGCACGATTTAAAACTTTTTTCTAGAGTTACTTGTATTCTGTTCCATAATAGTTAGTTAATTCTTCATTTATCAAAAAAGTTCATTCTTCATTGTTATTTTTTAGATCCAATGAAAACATGTTTGACAAGAACCATTTTGCAATTTGCTGACTTTGAAATGATAGTTATCTTCACTCTTGTTTTTTTGGGTTGTTGATTCAGGTGTTCTACTGGTGCTATTATGGTTGTTAGGATTGCATTCTTATTTGTCTAAACATCTCTTGAACATGTTCGTACAGGGTTTCAAAGGCAGTGGTCAATGATTTTTCAGAGAAGATTGAAGCGATTGCTTCCAAATTAGCTGCCCCATTGGTGCGTGTACATTATAAGCAGGATTATATGTTGGTTTACATAGGTACTTAAGATTTTGGTCATTTAAGGAGAGTACTGTTAAATTCGTAATTTTTAGAATCATGTTTTTGTTATGAGTTGAAGAAGCTTTGCTTATGACAAAACTAATTATGCTAACAAAAGATTAGATTTGTATAATAAAGAAGTAGATCTTTTCCTTCAAGAGTTAAAGATGCCTCAAACTTATGTGGTGATTTCATATTAATTGGGAGGGAAGATGGAATGATTTTGGTGAGTAAAACCTGTACAGAGTTTGTCAGTAGTGATGAAAGTGGCAGGAATACTTAAAAAAAAAAAAAAAAGGGTTGGGGTGGTTAAGTGATATATGGGAAGACTAAACAGAGAGGGGAATGGGCATCGAATAGCCTGTAAATCCTATACTGCTTTTATCTTGAATTTATTGTAATGAATTAAAATTTAAAGAAATTGGGTGTTCCAATCTAAACATCATAATTGATTCATATATGTGAATAACAGGTTTAAGTTTTCAATTCAAACCTAATCGGCCTTGAAATGAGTCTCCTGTTTGCTATTCATTTCTTTTCACTGGTGTGAAATCATGGCTCCGATTAGTTCTATTTGATACAAGTATTGTATAGGTAAAGGTTGTTGATTTGTCTGTCTCTGTCTCTCTATTTTTTTTTTCTTTCTTTTTCTTCTTGAATTATTATAAACCTCACAAAATGTTGTTCTTGGTTGACTACACTTGGATAATGAAAGTAATATTTATTTGGCACTTGTCTGATGCAGTGATTTGTCACAGTTTTCCTGTGACTCCCTATATAATTTTAATTTTATGAGATTACCTTGTTTCTATGTTCCTAAGTTAAATTCACATGTTAGAATAGAGTTTCTTGATCCTAATACTTTTCCCATTTTCAGACTACACCTGATACCCAAGTATCCCAGGAGCCCTTGGAAGAGACTGTCGTAAATGAAAGCCCTTCTAAAACAGGAGAAAATCACATTCTTCCTACTCCTAGACTAAGAAGAAGATTTGTGTATGTGAATTGGAACTATCATGATTTGGTTAGCTCATTGGCTCTTTTCTATGTTGTGGTTTGTCAACTCTAACCAGTTTGGTTTATTGACCAGGCCTGCATCAAATAGTGAAGATAGAATTCATGACACTACCGAGGCTGATTCATCTGCACCTGTCAAACTGGATGCTGCAGCACAGGCACACATTGAAAAGCACAGGTAAATTTTTAAATTTCTCTTGTTATGCAATAATGAATTCATAACATGAAAGGTCATTTCCTGATCCTGGTTTTTCCGGAGCAGAGTCCACAAAAGCGATGTTTATGCCAGTGAGGTCAAAGGCAACATGATCTTGCCTAGGTGTTTGGGCGAGGCAAGGCACCTTATTATGGATTTGGACCTTTCAGTCGAGTAGACTTTAATTAGGTGCTTGTTTTTTGCCTAGTGCACGTCTTGGCCAAAGTGACAGCTGTTTGGAGTGTGCATATCATCAAATTAACGGATTTTGTCTTTAATTTAGCATAATTACCACCAATTTACTTATTCCAATACCAGTAGAATAAGGTTTTTCAATTCAATAAATCTTGACCTTCCTGAAATGACTATACACAATTAATAAAACTTGTCAATATAGTGCCAGCGAAATGAAGACCATAGACCCAAGTCAAAATATAAGCATTAAGAAAGACATTGTTGTACCTTTTATATGTGTCACTATATGTTAGTTGTCTCAAGTCAATTTTTAAGGTTAAGTCTGTTTCCTTTCTTTTATTCATTTCTCTATGATTTTATTTAAAATTTCCTTTTTCTCTTTCTTTGTGAAGAAAATCAATTCTTATAAGAAAGAAGAAAAAGTTAGATCAAAATTTTTAATTTTTAATTTTTATGAACGAGTATTTGATGATGTTAACAATGATAGGTTTGTGAATGTGTATAACTTTAATATCCTGCATATTATGAATAAATATAATATTGGCACCTAGCTGCATTCAAATGCGCACACCTTTTTTGGTGACTAATTATTTGGGCAATCTAGGCATCTAGTGCATTGAGGGTGAATATTCCCTTTGACAACCTTGATTCCAGTATATGCGTTGTTTAAAATGGATCAAAGGTTCTTTTTACACAACACGGACTATGAACATGATTGGATAAATTTATGGGCTTAAATGTTGTTCTTGACTCAAATACCTTATGCTAGTTGGGTTTTAGTGTTCACTACACTTTAGAAGTAATAGTGTGAGGGAACTATGTGGCAAACTAAATTACTTTATCACTACAAGAACTGCAATTATCTTTTAAAAGTTTTAGAAAGAAAAAAAGATCAATCTAGTCCATACATCCAGTTTAATTGTGGAGGTTTGGAGTTGAGAAGGAGCATCTTTGGAGACGTGTTCATTTATGTGAAATATGGATAAAAGTAGGGTGCTTGATAACAGAGGTGGTTAGGGGATCACATGGAATTCGCCCATGGAAGAAGTATTAGAGCAGGGTTGAATAAATTTTCTAAATATATTTAGTTTGGCTATGGAGTTGGCTCCCAAGTTCATCTTTTGATTTGACCTTTGTGCCCTTTCAAAGAACTTTTTTTCTTTACCTGTTTAGATTGGCAATGGATAAGGACTCCTCAATTCACTCAGTCCTTTCAAGATTGAGAATTAGCACCCACAGAGTATCTGTTTGACGTATTGTATTCAAAGTTTTTGTCTAGACAACGAGAGTATCAATTATCCTAGAGTTCGACTAAAAATGTAAAGTTTGAAGTTAGCTTTAATCATGATGTTCTGAGAGAATTTATAGGATTACATTTTGCATGGAGGTGCATTTGGCGCACTACGGTACCTAGGCTAGGAAGATTGGTTTTATTGTTTGGACAGCAACAATGGGTAATATTTTGAAGGTGGATAACCTTTAAAAATGAAGCATTGTGGTTGTTGATTGGTCTTGTACGTGCGAGAATAGCAGGGAGTCAATTGAGAACTTTCTACTTCTTTGTTCAGTGGCTCAAGATATTTGGTAATTTGTTCTTTATTTGGGGTATTAAGGGTTATGCTGAAGACTGTACCACAGATACTATAGTATTGGCAAGGAAGATTTTATTTTCACAAGAGTTCCAAAATATGGAAAGCAGTTCTATTGTTTGTGTTGTGGACAATTTGGCTAGAGAGGAACTGTAGAACTTTTGGTGTTGGATGCCCAAATGCCCAAGTCAAGCAGTTTTTATTAAGATCTTTGTATGATTGGATGACAACCTTGTTAGTATCTCTTCATTTTGGGCATTGCCTAAGATAATTTAGACAGGTATACATAAAAAGAGTAGAATATTGAGCTCTAACAAAAATGTTACATATATTAATTTCGTATGTATATACGGTATTGACTCTGTTGGTTGAGAAATTCAATATCTATTTATGTTTACCTAGGATTTAATGTTTCTTATTTTCCTTTTGAAAGTTATGATATAAAAAATACATTTGAAAGATAGATCTCTATATTTATTTGGACTATTTTAGTTAATTTTTCTACTTTTACTAATTTAATATATTTATTTATCTTTTAAATAATTATTAAATTAATAATGACGTCATCACAGTTTGACGTCAAATTGATCTCGATCCGACCTCAAAAACCTTGAACCTCTCTCTTTTAGGGTTCTTTGAATGGTCTAGGTTTCAAAACCATGCTATAAAAATTACTTTTCCAAAAAAAAAAAAAAAAAAGAGGATAAAAAAATCAAATTAAATCAAATCCTTATAATAGCATCAATCACAAACAATCAGGTCCAACAATATCAATTGGCATTAATAGGTGTAATTTTGTATCTAATCACTGTTCTACCTATTGTGTGGTTCTAAATCTTTTCTGAATTGCTCTCATCACAGAAAGCTTCAAGAGGACTTGACTGATGAAATGGTTGGGTTGGCCCGGCAACTTAAAGAGAGCAGTCTGATGATGAGCAATTCCTTGCAAAACACTGAAAAAGTAAGAACTCACATATTTATCTAACAAGTCTTGCATCACCTCAAATATGTAAGTTCAATGCTTAGTTTCGTAAGTATTTTAATTGTTTAAAGAAAATGTTGGAAGAATCAATCCTACATCTTTTAGAGGAGGTGGGAATGGATAATCTGGTAATCACTTTTTCATCTGTGGGCAGTTTTGCTAATATGCCTAAAAGATTGTAACTGCTATTCTCTTGTTCTGGAATCTTCTTTCCTTCAGTATGCCTTTTCCTTTTTTTTTTTTTGGGGTGGGGTGGGGGGGAGGTGGGGAGTGGTGTGTGTTTAGGAGGAGGGTGTTCTTTCATAAATCATACTTAGTCACATAGTCTTTTATTCGTTTTTAGGACATCCCAACATTTTGCGCCATTTAAAAAGTCATATTTATAAAGGTTTTTAAATAACATGCACTTACACCCCTTGAACTTTGGGTTAGTTGCAGTTACGCCCCTATACTTATCCAAAAGAAAAAAAAAAAATTTCTTTTGCCAATTTAGTATATAAATTTTGATACTGTAGTAGTTAGATCCCCTTAATTTTTTCAATCAAATTTAACCTCTTTTGCACCTAATCATTAAAAAAATGATGAAAATGAGGGTGTCTTACTACAACAACATAAAAATTTAGAGGGTCTATTCTATTTATTACAGTACCAAAGTTTATGTACTAAATTGATAAAAAAAAAGGTTAAGGGGGCCTATGTGCTATAGTACTAAAGTTTATGTACTACATTGGCTAAAATAAAAATACAGGGATGTAAGTGCAACTGCCCCAACATTCAGAGGTTGTAAGTGCATTTTACTCAAAGTTTTTTGGTTTCTTAAATTACCTTTGTAAAGGGAGAATTTGAAATGTTACAGAACATTATCGATGGAGTTCTAAGTTTTGAATTTTGGCAATTTGCCGTGCACTAAATCCATGATCCCTTTAACAGTTGGATTTTTTTAAGGGGTCTCTCTATTAGGATAGAGGTTACATATGCTAAAATTTAAGACAGAAGAGATTGCTTATTCTATATATTATGTATAGAAAATTTTGGTTGTGCTTTAACACTCTTGAATGGTTAAGGGTTAATACCAACTGTTTTTCTTGGTCTTTTGTAATTGGTTTTCAGTTTTCCCTTTCTCCTTTTACTAGTAAGTTATATACATATCCAGTGGGTTATGAATACATAACCTCACCCTTCAACTATTCTTACTGGAGAAGTGTCATTTGTGCTAGAGCTCATTAGCCTTTGGAATAGTGTTTGAATGCACGAATCATCCTTGACTTATGCTCTTTCTCTCTCTCAGTAAATTGTACATGCACCCAGTGAGTGTTGCACGCATTATCACCTCACTCAGGCCTAAACTACAATAGCTTGAGTTTTTTGGCCTTTGGTAATAGTTAATTAGAGAGGATGAATGAATAGGCGCTGCAGCCTGCAGCTCACTGGTACAAAGACTAAAAAAAGTCTTGGATCTATTTTGTTAAAGTTTTTCACTAAGATTGACACCATGTTTTTCTTTGGGTTCAAATTGTTGTTTTAAAACTACTAGTAAATTATCAGGAAAGGAACAGATAATTAGATGGTTGTTCCTTGATGCCTCAATGGGTTTCCATTCCTTTAATCTGCAGTTCTCTGCTAGCCATATTACCTAGTTTTCCATGCAAATGAAAACAAGGTGAAGAGGATCCACCCTGGTGTGACTCTTCGGCAGTTCCCAAAGTACTAAAATATTCCATCGTTCCAGAGTACTGATCTCCTTGTCAAGCTAACAGAGTTAACTGTGAGAGTTACCTACTGATCTTGAAAACCTAACTACCAAGGATTTTTTTTGGTGAAGTTACAAGCTATTTTAGTTTAGTGTTAAGAGTGTCACTCACTGATCTCAACTCCCAATAACTTGTTTAAAGAAGTTGCATTTAGTGCATCTTAAAGTTTTTCCATGTCAATATTCAACTTCATGCTGGACCATTTCCTTTTCTTTACATTTTAAGTAATTGAGCATTTCCTCGCAAGTACTATGTTATAACCACACTGTTTGCAAAGTATAAAGTCATGTTGATTTAGAGCAATGACTATGTGATGCGGGAGATGCAAGAAAATTTTTAATTAGTATTATTATGTTTGCAAGTCAATTGTATTTTTATATTTTAGGTCCTAGTAGCTTATTATGCTATTAGCATTTTAATTTGGAAGCAAGGTTATTTTTGTAATAAGGCAATTAGGGTTTTCTACGCCAATTAGAACTAGGCTTAGTAATCAAAAACCTATTGTACTCCTTGAGGAGATGGTTGATATTTTTATGAATGAGAAAAATGGTCGTTTGCTCTTTTTAGTTTGATGCTGACTCTAGTTCCACCCTAGGTGCTGACTCCTAGTGGTTTTCTTGCTTGGTGCCGACTCCAAACCAGGTCTAGGTGTTGACTCTTAGGTCATATCCATTTATTTTACCATTGTTACCATGTTTTTTGGTTGTCTTGCGTCATTTTTAGGAAAACCACTAGGAGTTGACACCCAAATAGAATTGAGTTAGCACTTAGCACTAGACCAAAGAGAGACCAAAAGACCATTTTTTTCATTCATCAAAATATCAACCATCCCCAAAATGAGTACAATAGGTTATTTATAAAGGATTGTTAAACCCTAGTTTTAATTGCAACAGGAAACCCTAATTGCCTTATTACAAAATAACCTTGCTTCCAAATTAAAATACTAATAACTGCTAGGACCCAAAACATAATAATACAATTGACTTGCAAATATAAATAATACTAAATAAAATTCTTCTTGCATCTCCCGCATCATTGGGAGACGCAAGAAGATTTTTATTTAGTATTATTTATGTTTGCAAGTCAATTGTAATACTAATAACTGCTAGGACCCAAAACATAAAAATACAATTGACTTGTAAACATAAATAATACTAAATAAAAATCTTCTTGCATCTCCCGCATCATTGTCATTGGGAGACGCAAGAAGATTTTTATTTAGTATTATTTATGTTTGCAAGTCAATTGTATTTTTATATTTTGGGTCCTAATAGTTTATTATTCTATTAGTATTTTAATTTGAAAACAAGGTTATTTTTGTAATAAGACAATTAGGGTTTCTTACGCCAATTAGAACTAGGTTTAGTAATCCTTTATAAGCAACCTATTATACTCCTTGAGGAGGTGGTTGATATTTTGATGAATGAGAAAAATGGCCGTTTGTTCTCTCTTTGGTCTAGTGTTGACTTAGTTCTACACTAGGTGCTGACTCCTAGTGGTTTTTCCGCTTGGTGCTGACTCCAAGCTAGGTTTTGGTGTTGACTCTTAGATCATATCCTTTTATTTTACTGTTGTTACCATTTTGTTTCGGTTGTCCTACGTCATTTTTGATGCGGGAGGTGCAAGAATATTTTTTATTTAGTATTATTTATGTTTGCAAGTCAATTGTATTTTTATATTTTAGGTCCTAGTAGTTTATTATGCTATTAGTATTTTAATTTGGAAGCAAGTTTATTTTTGTAATAAGGCAATTAGGGTTTCCTATGCCAATTGGAGCTAGGTTTAGTAATCCTTTATAAGCAACCTATTGTACTATTTGAGGAGATGGTTGATATTTTGATGAATGAAAAAATGGCATTTTGGTCTCTCTTTGGTTTGATGCCGACTCCAGTTTCACCCTAGGTGCTAACTCCTAATGGTTTTCCTGTTTGGTGCTGACTCCCAACCAAGCCTAGGTCCTGACTCCTAGGTCATATCCCTTTTTATTTTATTGTTGTTTTAGTTTTGGTCTGGTTGTCCTGCTTCACTATGCATGGAAATCAGGGAGCAATGACTCTAATCATGAAGTGTTTGATTCTAACTTAGAGGTATTAATTCTGTGAGCATGTTATACACTTCTGACATGAATTAAGTGGTATATGGCATTCTAAAGATTTATTTTCCAATTATTGTTATCTCACCATTTCTATGATAGTATGATTAGGATACCTTTACTCTTCTGAGTTACCTTCAATCGTTTCAATGGAACCTTGTGTAGATAGTTTTTTGTGTTTTCTAGTGTTTGGTAGAATTATAAAAAATGGGTCAAAGGAAAACTATCTATGGTCAACGGAAAAAGTATGGCTTATTTTTTAGAGGTTATTTTCCACTAAAATTTTCTAAAAAACAATTCTATCTCATGCCAAGCTAAATAAAGGAAGCCAAGAAATAGTTTTCCAACTCATTTTAAGATTGCTACCAAATATAGGAAAATAAGATAATTTTTTAGAAAATACTTCTTGGAAATTGACTCATTTTTCAGAAAATGTTAATGTTGAAACAAATGGTCATAAGAAACAAATGATGTCATAATAATATTGAGAATGCTCCAAGAAGTCAATTTATTTTACAATAATAACTAAATATAGTGACTTGCAGTACATAATATGTTGAATTTTTAAATTGTTCTAAGTTTTAACAAAAATCAGTTGTACCACAATCACCGTTCTGCTTTTCATTTATGCCAACTTCCAGCCCCCATAACCCCACACCTCTTTCACTGCATCATTGCTGCTATCTCATTACCGCTATTCATAAGCCAAGGCTACATTCAAATGACCCTTTTTCTTCTTACAAGAATAGAGTAGAGGATAAGTCATGGGTTCAAGATCCACTAATAGTGTGTGACTTACCAATCAAAGGACAAATACCTTTGTTGTCTTCATTTATTTTTCTTTCTTCTCTAGGATTTTATTAACAAAATTCCGTGGACGTCTGATTCGCATTAAAAAGGGAAAAAAGAGGAGGGGGGAGATGTAAGCTTGTAGCCATTTATGCTTCTCATTTTCAAGGTCTGGGATTCAATCTGTGTTGGCTGCAGGATTAGTGGGATTATCTTGTATAGTTGTAAAAAGAAAGTAAAAAGAATGTGGTTTTGACTAAATGCAATCAGGTACTATTTTGAAGTCTGTACATTCTCAATATCATTGCCTTTGCTGCACCACCCTGTACTGCAACAAAAACATAATCGGCCATTACAGATCCCTCTTTCACCTCCACCACAATTTCTTTATTCTCTTGGATTGTCAACACAATTGTCATGCACTGGGTATGACCTTTGATAGAAACTTGAATACATGCCTATTCATCCCATGGTGTCGTTCTATTGGAAGGATCATATTTAAGTCACATGGTGTTCTCTTGGGAGGATCTTATTGTAATCACATCATTACTATGTTTACCCTGAACAATAATGATTGAATTCTTAATCTCGTTAAATAGCTTTCACCTTTTTCTGTTTCATGTTTTTAGTGTTGACTGATGATCAAGTAGTCTCATAACTTGATTATGCTTGAGTGCAGATACTTGATTCTACCGAGCAAGCTATTGAGCATAGCTTGGCAAGCACTGGGCGTGCCAATGTGCGAGCCATGAAGATATACTCTGAGAGCTCTAAGACTACGTGTTTCACATGGCTTGCGATCTTTGCAATGACATGTATTTTCATCATGGTAGTGCTTCTAGTTCGTGTAACCTGAAGAGCTTCCTGTTTTATTCATTTTTCTTCAGGATGTTTGTTCTTTCATCTTTGAGATGATATTCCTAACACCACTGTGCCTAATACTGTTCATAACTGTATGCCAAGCATTGTGCAGTTTAAAGTAGCTAATTTTACATTTTCTCTTCACAACCCCACATATAGATGGACATTTTGTTACACAAAAAATTAATAAATAAAGAGGATATACAACAGAGGTCAAGGCATGCTTTTGGCTGTATATGGACATTTTATCTCTGGATATCAGTATATAAAGTTTATTTATAATTTTTTACAGATAAAAAAAAGTTCCATGTATAAATCTAAGTTGTGGTTTAAATTTATGGTAAGTTCCTGAAAGAGGTCGTCTGAGCAACAATAGGTAAATATAACATATGACAAATATAGCATATGGCAACAATGGAACACCCAAAATTGAATGCGCATTTTGAAAATTGTTTTTCGATACCCACATTAACATATGACAAAAGGCAAATATATCAAGTTCAGCATTACAAAATTGTTGGTTGTACCCGGCAGTGATGAATTGGCATCTTAGTGGCTAAAGAGGCAATATCAACAACATCATTTAAAATTGGTTTGGGAACAGCAATGAAACAGAAAGTCATTTCTTGTTGTCGGAGGAATTGGAGGTCTGTCAGCAATGCTTGCTCTATCCAGTGGGGAATTTTCTTCTTGCTGCCAGTGAGTACAATGATGTGTTGACAGCCTAAATTCTTATCTTGTAAGCCTGCCTCCAATGCTTCCTGAATTGCCATGTTAGTAGTTGAGGCTCCAGTACTACTGTATCCTACAAACATTCTGGTTCCTTCATTGTTCTTAGCTTCATAAGCATGCCCGCTTCTTCTAAATTTCTTATTTCTCTTCCCATCAATCTTGATTATAGCTGCCAGCTCCCGATAACTCCACCCCATCCCATCTTGGTTTTGGCACTCTTGCTGAGAGGGTTGATTTAAGCTTAAGCTTTAGCTTCTTGGTGCCCGCATGACAGCATGAGAGTTTGGTATGTGAGTAAAACATCAGTTGGATTGGGACACTTCCCTTACGGCCTGGTTTTTGTGATTCCAGATTGTCCAGAGGGTGGTGAAAATGGTTTGCAAGTAAATTATATTGTCTTGTTCCAACTTCTTATTATCTAAGATACAACTAGCCTGCCGTTAATTAACCTCAATCTGGTTGAGTTTCTTCCGTAGTTCTGATAGGAAGAACAAAACCATGCCACACTGCTCTAACAAGGGGGCAATAGAGAAACAGATGTGAGGTAGTTTCGCTATCTTCACTGCACAAAGGGTAAGATTCGAATTCCGGGGTGACAATCATGGAGAAGTTTCCACACTAAGGTCAGAATTTTCATTGGGAGTTTTACTTATGAATTGTATTAGCGGTTTTAAAATCAATTAGGTTGTGGTTGGTTACGAGAGATTAAGCATAGAGCAGCACAATAAATGGTCTATAAATTTTGGGAATTTCTATATCTATATTGATATATAATATGAGCTAAGACCTTTTAATTAGTTAGCACTTCTTGATTTTTTTAACATAGACATTTAGAGTTCAAACCTCTTAATCCCCAATTATTGAATTATCAAAAAAATATCGATATATAATATGTTATAATGGGTACAATTTACTTTGAAGAATAGAAATGTCTTTGACCAGCTGGACAAATCATGGTTTTTTTTTTTTTTTTTTTTTTTTTTTTTAATTTATAGATATGAAGAATTCAAAATGATATGAAGGATTCAAAATGCTTCGCATAGGACAAAGGGCTTACCTTGAGCCTTGTAGTTGAGTTGGCTTTATTTCCTAGTTGGGAAATTATTAAGGTGAAAGTAACACTTGGTTTTAGCTGCAAAGAGAAAGTACTTTTTGAAAAAAAAGATAAATGATAGTTGGAAGCATTTAATGTAATGGATGACAGCTTGAATTATGAGAAAAAATAAAACATGAATAGTTATGCATGAGTACTTGAGCCAATCCCTTGGTTAATGTGCTCCAAGCTAATACATTGACTAAGAGGATGGATATTAGCAAATTATCAAAAATCACTCTCTTACTTGCTAGACCACTACTTCCCTGGTTGAAGACTTAGAATTGGCCATGGACTTAACCCATGGGTAAGAAAAATTGAGTGTCAACTCAATGGGTCTGATGCCATTATTTGAAGATGGCTTATGTTGTTTGTGGTTGAATACGGGTATTGGGCTTCAAGCCTTGACGAAGTATACATCATTACAACATATTCATTTTGTGGAGATGTGGATGAAGGTCCAAGGTTGTGCAGATACCATACGTAAGGCTTGGGAAAAGGACTGAACAAGGAACACCGATTTTAAACTTGTTTGAAAAGAAAAAAAGTGTACAATAAAGATTTGCAACGATAGATGAAACAGATCAGAGTTTGGAAGTGTGAAGAGTAACCTACGGATAAATCTCTAGAGTGCTAATGGTTTTAAGCAAATAAAAATCTTGTTTCAATTTGAGCATTCCCTTTGTGCTTCATAAACACACTATGATTTTTATTCGTTTTAATTCCGCTACAGAGAGAAAGCAATAATAATTTCATGAAATTATTTCTACATATATACCAATATGTTACATAAATATATAACATACTATTATGTCCATTAGTAATCGTGGCCTGACTATAGTCTAATCGGCCCTATTTAATGAGATATACTCTCATGTAACCTTTTTTTTTTTTTTTTAAGAAGATACTCCCATGTAACTTAGTTATAGGGAATGAGTTACAAAAGTTACATATGGAATGAGTTACAAATGTATATAACCTCTCTCATTTGTGTAATTCGTGAAAAAAAAATAAAAAAAAAAAATAAAAAAATTCTCTCTCTACCATACTCTCAAACCTTTTGGGTTCTATTCTATGGTTCTTAGGTTGGATATATATTGTGTGACTTGCCCTAGCGTAGCAAGCACTACCATGGACAATAAACATAACGGAGACACATGGTTTACAACCTGGAAAAAATGAATACAAGATCTACTCAATTTCTTACAATGTAAATAAATGCGAGGAAAATGTATAAATATTGGTAAATCAAATGTAAACATACATGGGACAATACAAAGAGGGGGAAAACTAGTGCAAGTAAAATTTCATATATTGTTAAAATTTACTCCTTGCCACGACTTCTTACAAAGAAGACAGACAGGAATCTAAACTCAAAATCAAAATCTCATTTAAGTAAACAAGAAGAGAGAGAGAAAAAAAATGAAAATCACCAGGAGTTGTTCAATGGCTTCTCCAACAAAGCCGAAAGGTACATCTCACGGCGCTCTGGACCACGATCGAGCTTCTTCCCTACCACCCACTTCAACTTTTTGAACCCAATGCTCTCTATGAGCGGCTTGTAAACTTGCTCGAACTGCTCTTCCACACAGAAGAAATGGTCAAGCCAAAACAACCCCCCAGGCCTAAGCACCCTATAGATATCAAACATCAAGAAGTGCATCAACGTTGTTGGGATCCAGTTACTCAATACATGCATGGAGTGAACGATGTCCAACGTGTTGTCGAAAAAAGGAAGCCTCTGAGAGATGCTAATGTAGAGAGGCACAACCCCTCTTGAGGCAATGAAATTGTTGAATGGACCATTCAAGTTCATAGAGGTTGTAACAATGGTTATGTTCCTTTTCATCATTCTTATAGCAAAAGTAGCTACACCACCACCAATGTCAAGCCCGATACGTATGGTTCCAGGCTTCTTTGTTGCCAAGACTTCGTCAATACTGAAGTCTACACCACCACCTTTTGATGAGGTCCAACGAGATTTCTCAGCTCCTTGAAGATCAAAACAGTCTTTACAATCACTGAAACCCTTTTCCCTATACTTTCTGTTGACGAGACAATCATAGTTTTTGCAAGTGTAAGCTGTCCATACAATGGAGTTGTCTGAGGGCGTTGTCCATAAGCTAGTTGGAAGAGGGTATGGTTCAACATATTTAGAAGGGGCAGCAGGGCGGCAACGGCGTCGAGGGAGTGGCTCACAGCCTTTGAGGAGGAGCTTTTGGGCTAAGAGCTCATCATCTGGGCATGAACCATTGACTTTGTAAGACATGAAGGTGTTGAGTTCTTTGGGGAATTGGGTGCATGCTTTTCCAACTGGGGGGTATATGGTGTCGGAATCAAAGTTGATATTGACCCCAAATGGGAGTAATTGCCCGGATGTAAAAGCAAGGAATTCAGGTGAAAGATCTAAATTATTTGTTGCTTCTGTAGATACATCGGGTGATTTAGGAGAAGGATATTGATTGTCTTTGGTGGTGGTGGTGGTGGGAATGGTGGGATTGAAAGAGCACGAGGAGGCATTGAAAGTAGAAGAAAGGAACAAGGTGAGAAGATTTGTTGACAAGAGGATGAAAAGGAAGAAGAGATTAGTGGAGAGAGACTTGGTTTTATGAGGTGAATCCATATGTTTTTGTTTTTGTTTGATGAGGGTTGCTTGCTTAGAATTGAAGATAGAAAAGGTAGAGTAGGAAGTGGGTATCAAAAACTGTATGTATTATGTATGTATTGCCTTTTGAAAACATTAAATTAGAACCCCTTTCAATGTCAAACGCCACTAGTAGACAATTAATTATCAAATAAGTGGCTTTGTTTTTTGCCTAGGGGAGGCTTGTTTATTATTTAGTTTTAGGTCATCTTTGTTATACTTAACCCTGATAAACTAGTGAGTGTATTATTAGGTGGTGGGGACTAATTGTAAAAGGTCAACACTGCGTGAAGCTCAATAAATCCAACTTCATGATCGTGCAAACATCATATACTACTACTACTATATTTTCGTAAGAAGAAGCAATTTGATACTTGAGGCAATTATTAAAAGCATCGATCGGACACAACACATGACCTATATTTTACTATCATGCAATTTTTGATTTCTTGACCAGCTAGATCCGCATAAGGTTGTAAACTCTGACCCAGGACACATGTAAATGGATCTTAAAACAAGAACCAAAATGTTAAAAATGTTGACCTCGAAATCAGCTCAGTAATATTTAAAGGGGATTGGTTTCCAATATTGGATGCACAAAGCTATAGAGTGAGTAAATTAACCACATGCATATCCGTGATTTATGCTTCAATATATGCTAACCTTATTCAACTCGGTTTGAAAATATTATAAAATAACAAATTCGGTTTGAAAATTGAAAGTACTCTACAAGAAAGTCAGATTTATTCAAGCCGATCTGTATGAATTTCACCAACCAGTGCTTGTTTCTTTGTGCTGTGCAATATTAAAAAATAAGGACAAACTACTGCATTGCTTAATTAATCAAGAATCATTAGCTCTTCTAGGATGCAAAACTAACGGGTTAGGTTTTTGAGCATATAATCACACAATTGTTGTGTATGCTGTCTAGTGTCTAGCTAGGCTAGTCATTTCGCTACCTGGTTGGGTCCAAGGCCAAGCTAAGCTCATGCCTTAAGCTTAGCTTGTGTGGCAATCATCTTTTTTCCCAAGTTCCCAACGTTCAGCAAATTTTAACCTGTGCATTCCAATCCAAACTCAGTCAATTAACAAACGTGCTTTCTGCGATAATCTTTTAATCTTCCATTGAAAGTTCAATTAAAGTGTAGAAATGCTTTAGTATTCCCGATAACTACATCTTCTTTGTACAGGTTACTCTAGACTAGAAGCTAAGTACGTACCAAGTAACTAAAAAAAAAAATTGCCAACATAATCAACTTGTTTATTTGTCATTAACAGTTTTCTGGGCTTGAAACTTGAAGGCGTCGTGGACATGAACTCCATTAAGCACCCAAACCCTTAGCCATCAAGGCCCCAGCCAATCTATATTTCTATATATATAATAATAGGTAAAACTTAAAGAAAATCTAACTAGATTTCAAATTAGAATTTAATTAAAGTTTAATTTTGCGCTATGTGTTCCATTAAATCTAAATTTTTAAATTTTTGTACCAAGTGAGTTAATTCAATGTAAAAATTAGATTTTAATTAGAGTTTAATTTTGCGACATGTCCCATCTAATCTAAGTTTTTTTAATTTTTGTACCAAATGAGTTAATTTAGTGTAAGAAAATGAGGAGTCCAATATAAGTAAACCACACAATTTTTGAATGATTTTATATTTATAAGCTTTTTTTTTTTTTTTTTTTGTAGAACTAAAAACAACTCAAGTTTATAAATCATCTATATATATATATATATATATATATAAGTAAAGTTAAGAGAAAATCCAATTAGATTTTAAATTGAAATTCAATTAGTGTCTAATTTTGCACCACGTGTCCTATTTAATAAAAAATTTTAAAATTTTGAACCAAGTTAGTTAGTTCAATGTAAAAATTGGATTTCAATTAAAGTTTAATTTTACAGCACGTGTTTCATTTAATCTATTTTTTTTTTTTTAAATTTTTGTGCCAAATGAGTTAATTTAGAGTAGAAAATGATGAGTCTAATATAAATAAATCATAAAAAATATAATCATATATCTAACACTATATATAAAATGAGTAAACATACTATCTGGAGCTGGCGTAAAAGGCCAACTTTATGCCACCATTCAGTTTTTGCCACGTCATACTTTTAATGAAAAGATCAATACACTCAATCACACACAATTTTAACTCACTTAAACCTATTTTCCTCACAGCCTCACACACGTATTAGAGACTCCATCAAACACGCTGAACCCATTCCATCTCCTCCTCTACTCTTACCACCAAAGTTCCACCTTGTTGCTGGCGCCACTGTACACGTCGTTCTGGAGCTAGCGCAGCCACACTGAACCAATTACAAAGAAAACCTAGTGGTAAGAGTAGAGGAGGAGATGGAATGGGTTCAGTGTGTTTGATAGAGTCTCTGATACGTGTGTGAGACTGTGAGGAAAATAGGTTTAAGTGAGTTAAAATTGTGTGTGATTGAGTGTATTGATCTTTTCATTAAAAGTATGACGTGGCAAACACTGATTGGTGGCGTAAAGTTGGCCTTTTACGCCAACTCCGGACAGTATGTTTACTCATATAAAATTGGAGGAAGAGAGAGTTTGAATGATTCTATATTTATAAGCCTTTTTTTTATAACTAAAAACAATTCATTTGGCACAAAAATTTTATATATATATATATATATATATTAATAGGTAAAACTTAGAGAAAATCCAATTAAATTCTATAATTAAAGTCTAATTTTGCGTCATGTGTCCTAAATTATTTATTTTTAAAGAGAGTTTTATTTCTTAATTTTGGAATCAAATGTGAAACTACATCATAAATATCCATTCAAGTGAGTTATTATATACAAAAATCAAAAAATCTAGAATTAATGAACATAAAAATATTTAAAAAATGGACAATTTACATTTTCTACCTAATAACATTCTTACAAGACTTTTAAAGAGTTAAAAAAAAATGACTATTAATAATATTTAAATTATATATATAAGATTATTATACTAAGCATCTTAATGTGTATTTTTTAAATATATTCATGCATATGTATAGAGTTACAAGCTAGTTTTAAAAAACATGAATAAACATGAAGAGCCTTGTATTTATAGTTCAATTGGTTGACACATCTTTGTATTTTTAACAAAGATATCCACAGTTTAAATCCCACTCTCTCGTTGTAATTCTCAAATTATCAAAATTCCACTAAAAAACAATTTTCATGCAAAGCGACATATTTGCGTGACAAAATTTAGTGACCACTCAATTAGACTACAAAGAATCTCTTAAACTAAATGACGTGTTATATAGGAAAGATGGGATCCGGGGGAGATGAAACGAAGCACCCATCAGGAGCTCATTACTCAAATTTTGGTGGTCAACAAACTCGTTGCCATATATAGAAGTGTGTGATTGAGTGAAATTTTGGGTGGAACCGCAACAAAGAGCTCAGATAGAATTGTGAAGGACCCTCCTTGCTGAACAAGATCACCTGTTTAAAAAGATCTTAAACCTACTGATAGCACCTAAAGGGGGTGACCAGGGAGGCTCCAATAGTTAAGTCTAAAAAGTAAAATCTAGTGGAGAAGTTGAAAAGTGAATAATGACAATGAATAGGGGATAGCTAGGAATACCTTGTTCTACTGAGTGAAGGGGTATTTATAGAGCTTGGGGGGATAATTTTAGAACTAAAACCTAACAGTAGACTTGCTAGCTGGTTGTCTTGTTAGATCAACAGAGACAATATATGTATTAGGACAACAAACCTAACCGCCCTTAAACTAGGCAGTTGGCATGCCAACTAATTGTCCCCTTAGGTTGGCTAAAGGGAATTGTGTGTTAGGACAACAGTCCCAAGATGTAGATGGTGCCACTCTTTTACTTTTAGGCTTAGCTAGGCCATTATATTTGGGCCTACTGTTAGGTCCATTAGTTAGGCCTTTCTTTTGGGTTCTTCTGTTAGGCCTCTTTGCTATTGTAGGTCCTCTTTTAGGCCTCTCAGTTAGGCCCTTAGGAAGTATTAAAATTTTGTTTGCAATTTGGATGTCTTTGAAATTGTCCCAATCCAATTTTAAAAGCCATCAACAAACCCCATATTGCCTAGAACAAGAATCAATACCACTAGCAAAAACCTACTTCCAATAATACAACAAATGTAAAAAAATAATAATATGTATTGACAAATTTTCATGATTATGATCTTTTTAATTGATTTAGATAATACCTATTACTAATAAGAGGAAAAGGAAAATATTAATTTGTATTATTGAGAATTTTTGTAGCAGAGTTTCAAATCTAATAAATTGAGTACTATTTTGAATTTTTAGAGGTTCTGATGATAGAGTTTCAGGTTGAGCAAGATATCCTCTTCATCCAAAAGTCTAAAATTTCTTAATGAATAAATTAAAGAAAATACTTAACTACTTGATAAAAGAATAACTCATAATATCCATATTGAGCCAACTGAGCCACATGGTATAATCAAAGTAAAATTAACCAGACCGTGTGATGCATGTACAATGCATGGATTAATTGATAAAGTGAATATCAATTAATATATATATATATATTGGATTAACAATTTTTTCTCAATTTGATTTTCTTATTGGTTTAGATAATACTTATCGTATAAAGAAAAGAGAAATGTCACTTTGTATTAATTTTAATTCTTGGTAGCTGATCCTTTTTTTTAGTGAAACTTAGAACTTTTTTGATGAAAAAAAAAATACAGTGGGTAAACATGGGATTTAAGTCATTAAAAAAAAAAAAAAAAAAAACTTGGGATTTACTTGGGAGTACCCATTGAAAGTTGCATGAAATCTTATAACTCCACTAACGTGGCACAAAACTTAGCATTTGCATGAATAACCACGCATAAACTCAGTAGGGCAAGAGTTGAGTCTAGTGCATACCCATTAAGATGTAAACACTTGTCAATTACTTGACTAGTGTCTAAATCCCAACGGGTCTCATCTAGTGCATAGAGCACTGGATCCAAACCAGTTCTAATTCAGTAGACCACTATGAAGAGAGACTAAATTGCGTCCTCTTCAATTGAATCATCTAATTCTCTTCAAGTTTTAGTTAGATGTATAACACATGAAATTTATTTTATTTTTAATTGTCACATATTTTACATCTAAATAAAATTTGGAGAGAATTAAAGGATTCAATTGGAGAGAATCTTATCTTATAATGGCAACCAACATCATGAGACTGGTACTTGAAGCAGATCAATCATGGTAGCTGAATTTTAAGTGGAATATAGAAATTGTACCAAAAATCGCTTTAGATACACTAGTACTTGGAGCACGTCGATTGTTCCTTTCATTCAAAAAGTTTTACAATATTTAAAAGACACTATTGAATCATACAGTAAAAGAATTAGATTATTTTATTATTTAAATAAATAAAAAATAAAAAATAAAAAACCCAGAAAGGTGTTTCCTAGTAAGTTTCTTGTCTTTAATTTACTTAAACCTTACTCATATATGACATAAGATTATCCGAACAATTAATGAAAAGTGTCAATGCTCCAATTCTCAACCTCAGACTTGCAAAGTAAAGAGTTGGAGGACTTACTAAAAAAATCCAGGAGTCATTGTATTAGATTGAACCATATGATACAAGAAGACATATAATTATATAAAGCTCTTTTTATTATATTTACCATTGATACTCCAACTATTATTACGATTTACATGTAGATGTACGGCCCTTCTTTTGTAGCCTGCATAATTTCTGATTCTTCCCTCTCTTGGCTTTGATTACCTTGGGTTGGGCCACATCAGTTTTTTAAAGTTGGAATCTAATGGTTGAAGTAGTATTCAACGGGCTAAGATCACAAAGTGATTAGAGTTAGATTCTTATGATCCATCCGGGTGAAGATATTAGTAAACAACAAGAGATTAATGATTAAATTCTATGAAGGTTTGGTATTGAACCCTTTATTTATAACCCTATACCGCCCATTCAGTTTTTTTTTTTTTTTTTTTTTTTTATTGTGATTCTAAAAAAAAAAAAAAAAAAAGATCTTTTGTTATTGTAGTCACGTTCTCTCTAGTTTAAAATAAAATACTCCCCTTGAAATATAAATTATTTAGTATATACAAATACCTTTTCTAAATGACTATTTTTTTTAATTAAAAATTACAAAGAAATTTTAAAAAAAAAAACCCCGAATTTCTTTTTACTAGGGGTGAACGAAAAATTAAGTAGAGGGTAAAATAGAAAATTAAAAAAATTGAAGAATTTTTTTAATCAATAATAGAGGTTAGCATAAATAGTTTATATTTTATATGGGAGTTGAGTGTTTATTCCAACAAAGAGGGAGGTGAGTGTAATAATAATGAAAAACCTCAAGAGATAGGTCAATGCAATTTTCCCTAAAATATTACTACAATAGATTTTTTTTTTTTTTTTTTTTTTTTTTTTTGTCAAATAGAAGAATAGGCAAATAGAAAATATCATACACAATCTAATTAATTAAAAACCAATTAAACAATGAGTTTTACACCAGCCCCTAATTGAATCTAAACTATATTTGTAATTTAAATGATGTTAGGTTTGAAAAGTGTTTTTCATTTCTAATTCATTCATTGACAATCTTTTAGGATTGCAAGTGTTGTCATATGAAATTCATTAAGCGCCCAAACCTCCAATCATCAAATCCTCTAATCCAATTTCAAAAAAGAATATTTGACTCCGAAAATGTTTGGAACTATCTTTTCCAATTCATTACGTGCAGATTTATAGACTATGTATATTATTTAAACAACTCACATGACTCATTAAAAAATCATGTGACTACAACTATACATGGATGGTCTCTTTAATCCCCATATAATGGGTTGGAGCAAAATAGCTCCAAACATGTTTGAAGCCAAAATTTTTCCTTTCAAAAACCACTAACAGACAGCACTCATGCAAAAAGAAATATAATCATTGTCATTTATTCATTTTTTTTTTTTTTTTTAAAAAAAACAAACAAAGAAGTTCCTTGGACATAAAAAAATCTTACAACATTTTCACAAAATTCTTATTTTTAATTGTGGTGCGTCTCAATTTAATATTTTATTTTGAGTTATGAGGGACTGACATCTCAACTGTTGTGAAAATATTTTCTCTAGTACTACTATAAAAAAGAAATAAATAAAATAAAGGTTCCAATGTACTAAAATGTGTGGACACCTGAATATTTCAATTGTGATGGCCCGAGGTCCATTGGGGTGAATATATCAAAAAGTTTATTAAATCTAAAAACTATTTTAATTTTAATTTTTATAATTTTATAGTTAGGGAGGGGAATTTAAACCCTATCTCCATTGGAAATATCGAATGATGTCAATCATTTGGGAGCACTAGCATTAGCTCTTCTAAAAATTTTAGTATTTGACACATCAAAAAGTTATTTTATCTATTTTGACACGTCATTTTACAATTCACTTACATCACATGTTCTATTCTTCCATACAAAGCATTAAAATAACCTATAAAAACTAATATATATATATATATATATATATATATATATATATATATATAACCCACACCACCCACAATCCACCCCAACCCCCACCACCACCACAATCCACCGCTACCATAAACCCACCACTACCCATAATTAACCAACAATAGTAACTAAAACCCAAAATCAACCCAACCATAACTGACTGCCATAACCACAACCCACCAAAATCAGCCCACCATAACCCATCAAAATCAACCCACAACCACAAAAAAGAAAAACCCACAGCAACAACCCAAAAAAACCACCACCATGATAACCACCGTCACAACCTAGAACTGTCACTACAACCACAACACCACCACCTTTCAAAACCGATCCAAGCCACCACATTCACATCAGAACCCGAAGGCCACAATCGAACCACCCAGGAAACCCAAAGGCCAAAAAACAACCAACAGTTAGACCACCACCACTAGCCAATCTCCATGACACTGTCTAAGAGAGAGAGAAATATATTAAAAATTATTTTTTTTAGCACATTATTCTGTATGCTTCAACTAATAGAAGTGTATGGACATAAATGCTAACTTTTTTTAGCATATGAAACATTTGATGAGAGGGTGTTTTTTATGTTTAGTGTGTCAAATGCTAAAACTTTAGCATTTGGCATGTTTGATGCTAATATTCTGAGTTATAAGATTCTTAACAACTAAAAAAAATAAAATACTGTATTGACTATCTTATTTATTTATTAAAAAATATTGTATATCTTAATTTAATGGAGTATAAGAGCATTCTCATCAAAGGTGTCAAATACTATAAATGCTATTTTTTAACATCAAATTTTAAAAAAGTACACTACATCAAAGGTGTTATATGCTATAAATTTTGACATCCAGCTACAATGGGCTGCTATAGATAGCAGCCCACTATAGCAAGATGTTAAAAAAAAAAAAAAAAAATTATTTAATGAAACAGTGGGCTGTTATCTCATCCCTTTTTTATTTGTTTAAAAAAAAATTATTTGTTTTATTCGATGGTGAAGGAAGGAATTGAGGCAGATGAGGTGAGTCTAGTCAATATTCTTCAAACATGCAAGTTTTTTGGGCAGCCATTTCACTGCAAGTCAGTCCACTGTGTAATAATCCGGCAAGGATATGAATCAAATGAATTGGTGCTAAATTCTCTAATTGATGCTTATGGAAGATGCAATCTTGAAGGGCTACTTAATTAACAGCAGCTCCACAATGTTCCCAGGATTAACTAACAGGTACATTCATGGTAGTAGAAGGAAAAAAAAACTTTATAACTAACAGGTACATGGAAGTTAATTGAAAACATAATAAAAAATAAAGAATAAAAGAATAAAAAAAGAATATTTAAATGAAGTGATAAAATAATAAAACTTTTGATATTGAGTGTATTGTAAAGTGTGTTGTTAAAATGAATAAAGTAACTTTTTGAAATACTAAATATTATATTTTATAGTTTTCTGGACGATAATGATCTTATACACTATTAAGTAAAAGGGTAAATCTTATAATGCTGATATTATCGTCTCAAGCTTTTGAAAGAAGAAAACTAAAAATTAAGATACATTGCATCAAGTAAAAGCTTTATATTGTACCATGCACTGGACGCAAGCCGTAATGAGAAGCAATAGTCAAGAGAAAAGTCTCCTTCAAGAGGATAGTGTATTCAGAGACATTTCTTCTCACTAGGAAAAGAAAGTTTTTTATTGAATCAAACGGCCTATTGACACTTGAAATCCATTGATGAATCAACACAGCCCAACTTTTTTCTATAACGATTCAACAATTTCAACAACTCGGTGGCCTTCTCCTTTACAGTCTCATCACAACCAAGCTGCAAGAGAACCAAAAGCTTCTGGAAAGCACCAGCTTGAAGTGCCTCAACTAAAACACTCTCATCATCATCTTCATCCCTCTTAGCATTCTTGAACAGCTTCCAAAGAGTGCACACTGCAAACTCTGTTGCCATCTCTGATATCCTCAACATCTTCTTAACCAAAAGAGGCATAGTTAGAGCATTCTTATATGCCTCTTCTCTCCCTTCTTTACAATCACAAATACCAGCCAAAACACCTAAAGCCCTTTCACAGATACCTTTTTCTGCATCAACAAGGATTTCTGTGATAAACGAAACCAAACCCAATTCCACAAATCTTGATGTTAATGCCACACTTATTGAAGGTGGAGAAATCATGTAATATATAGATGTCAAAGAAGATTTTGTAGCCTTAGGACAAATAGGCTCTCTAATTATGTTAACTAAAGCTTCACTAATTCCTTCAATCTCTGACAAGGTATCAACGAGTCTTTGATTCAAAGAAAGAAGCTCTTTGAGTACTAAAACTGTGTTTTGCCTTGCTGAAGGATCTCCATTCTTTAATACCCAAACCATCGAATTTAAAGACGCTGGCGATCCTAGTTTTGATTGCCCTTCTTCACCAAGTGGGAACATCCATGTCAAGACAGATAATATCTCTCCCAACATGTCCACATGTTTCTCAATTGAAACACTCGCAAAAGAATAAAACATATCCGATAACACACACCCAATTCCGTTATTCACAACGCATCGCTTGTTGCACTCGCTTTCTTTCCCCCACGCCTTGATCTTCCCCAACAATTCTTTGCACCTCTTGTGATCCCCACAATGAGTTGCGACCACAATTTGTGAACAAATCTCAGAAATCTCATCTGGGGTCGCAGGAACTACAGGTGTGGGGATCGCCGTAGACAACATGATGGGGTCTTCCATTGAATCAAGAGAAACCGAGTCGAAATTTTTGCCATTCAAAGGGTCGCTGCTCTCGTTGTCATCACCACGATTGCCTTTACGTCTTCTCCAAGAACATAAAATCATTGTGTTTGTGTTGAAATATATGTCTATGATGTTTTTTGTAACTTGTGGAAAATGCAAAGGAAACTCTTCTCAAATTTACGTGCAGAAATGCTAGGACACCTAAAATTTCCTTGAAATTTCCACTCCCGACTCACAAGTGTATTGTAGTGGGACTAAAAAGGGGTGATGTTGATGGCTTATGACTTATGAGTGGGAGGAAAAATGCGTCTAGGAAACTATTACGAATTTACATGGATGGATCTATAAATTTAGCAGCTCCATAAAAAGTTATTTTATTTATAAAATATCTAATATAAGTGGTTTTATTTTAATTCTCAATACAATAAAATAATATAAATAATACAATAAAAAATATATCAAATGAAATAATATATTTTGTAGTGTGAACACATGAATAAAATAATATATATAATATAAAGGAGTGTGAACCCACAACAATTTTTTTTAGCTATGAGCTATATTGCACAACCAAAAGTGGTTGTTCACTGTGGAGCCAAATTATTTGACTTTGGCTTCACTAATGTAATGATGAATTTATATTTGGTGGTACTAAAAATAGCAATTTAATTTTTTAGTACCACCAATACTAATACTTAAAAGTGATGTTATAGATAATATAAATTTTAATATATAGAGTTTACAATATAATGTATACCCAGTAGTATAGTGTCTAAAATCATTATTTAATTAGGTTAATGTTAGAGATACTATGATTCACAAATTCACTATAAGTGTAGTGTTGCGGGACTCAGGAGATGTAGATGGCTTATGAGTGGGAGGAAAAATGTGTCTATGAAACCATTTATTAACAGAGTGATGTTAGAAATATTACAAATTTAATATATAAGGTTTACAAACTAATGTGTATTACATATAGTGTAGTGTATGAAACCAATATTATTGATGTTGAGATACTACAACTCACAATTATCCCGTGGTAAAACTCACATGATGTTGATGGCTTGAGAGTAGAGGAATAATGTGTCTATGAGACCATTATTGATGAGTGCCATTAAAAATACTATTACAAATTTTAATACACAAGACTTACAAACTAATGTATATAGTAGTATACGTATGATATCATTATCGCTACAACTCACATGTAGTGGGACTCACATGATGTTGATAGCTTGTAAGTGGAAGAAAAATGTGTCTATGAAACCAATATTGATGAGTGGTGTTAGAGATATTATACATTTTAATAAATAAGTAGACTAACGTATTATTAATGACAAAAATAAATTTTTTTATAAAAGAATCACAAAATAATTAAATATTAATATTAAGTAATTAAAATTTTCAATGACATCTATTATCTTATCATTTATAAATATTATATAGTAAAAGGATAGTATTTGTTATACACAACTTATTATAAACACATGCTTTTATACACTTTTTTTTTTAATTGAAATAATGACTTAAAGACATGATTTCAAAATTGTTACACATATTTTTTGAACTAAACTACAATAATGTTTTTACTATAAGATTTCAGTTTAAAAAATGTGTATAACTGAGTGTACGTAACAATTTCTTTTTTCATAGTAAAATTTATAATAAGTCTATAGCATTTTCCTGATAATTTTTATTTGCAAAATTACTGTTACAGTTGGCTGATGTTTGACCAGCTGACTGGGTCTAGGTCTGAGTCTGGGTCAACCATTCTCACTGGCCAATCTAGGACAAGTCGGTGCGTGCTATTCTTTGCATTTATTTCAACATCCACCCGATAGGCGTACTTTGATGGTACGTGCATGGCATTCTCTACCGCAAAAATAACAACTCTCTTATGCAATAAACATTGTTGTCACCCCTACGGAATTTTTTCAACGTGCAGTGTGAAAAGAATAGAAGCAGAGAGAGAGAGAGAGAGAATTTTCATGTGCAAACCAACCAAAAACCCCCGTACTCATACAAAAATGATCGTGTTTATGTATTAAGTCCAACTGGCTCAAATGCAAATCTAAACCCATTTTTCAAGTTGGATACAATTCTCTAAGAAATGTAGCGTACACCAGTTATAACCTGTGTACACCTTTTTTTTAGGCATATGTCATTTAGCCTCAACAACCCTAAAATCACTTCATTCCATACCTAGCTCAAGGTTAGTTAGCTCCCAACAGATCAGTAGATCCACCAATCGCTAGGGTTTGTATTTTGGCTATAAATACCTCCCATTTCAACCATTTCAAGGATATAGACGCTTACTACGTACATCAAAACCCTGTCGAAATTGATCCCAAAACCACCATGTTCCTATTCCTAAGGTGATAGGGCAGAATAGTTGAATATTATACTTAGCTTTTGAACTTTGAAAAACAAGTGTTTAATTCAAAATACGTGTATGAACTTTGGTACATGCAATATTAAAAATAGAAAATATGGGTAGAAATACGTGTGAGTGAAAAAAGTGTGTGAAAACACGTATAATATTGTTTACAAACTAAAAAACATATGTTTGAATGAGTATACCAAACAGAGTCTCAAACTTTCACAACTTTCAAAAAATCCATTCCCATTTCCCATTATATGTATGTTAAAAATGTTGACTGTTTTGTGCTTAAATTTTAATTTTCTTAAATTCTAGTTAATTATGAAAAATTACACAAAGTGGTGAATGCTTAAAATAATAGGTGTACACCACTTAAGGACCAGTATACGCCAAGTTCATCAGGGGAAATTATGTTTCATATTTTGGTCCTTTTTTCTGGATTTTAGTTCAATGGATTATGATGTATGCCATTCATAAAAATCGTACACCACTCTTGGTTAGAAACCCTAAATTCAAATTATATTAAGTTTATAATTCATTTTTTCGTATTTCTTATTTATTGTCTTGAGTATTTTATTCATCTGATTGTTATTTAATCGATAAATCATAAAACTCAAAATATCAAAAACACTAAGAGAGTGTTTGTTTGGAGGTAAAATAGGGTGGAGAGAAAATGAGAATGAGAACTTTTTTGGTAGATATTTGGTTGGAGGGAGAGAGGGAAAAGTATTGGTGGGGCCAGATGTTTTCTCCCTGGACCCAACAAAATGGAGAGAAAACTGAGTGAGAGGAATTTAATAGGTAAATAATGAAAATGCCCATGTGCACTTGCACATAAGCTTGTCAAATCTGTTCTTTTTTTTTTCTTTTTCTTTTTTTGGTCTGGTCTGGTCTATACGTTGCCTTTTACTTTTTTTCTTTTTCTTTTCTCTTTTTTTTCCTCTTTTCTTTTGATTTCCTGGGTAGCTTCATCCAGTTGCTCTTCTTTTTTTCTTTTTCTCTTTTGTGATTTTTTGTTTTTTTTTTTTTTTTAAGACTCGATTTTTTTTTTCTATTAATGATTTTTATTTCCTAATAAATTTGGGTGATTGCTTCTTCTTCTTTTTTTGTCACTAATTTTTTTTTTTAATAGGACACCATTTTATAACAATGGTATATGAGTAAATTTATACAAACACATTTTTTCCATCTCTCTAATTTTCCACTCCCAACCAAACAAAAATGAGAGAAATTAAAATATTTTCTATCCTCTCACTTTTTTACCATCCCACCATTTTCTATCCTCCCATTTTTCTACTCCTTCAACCAAACGGACTTTAAAAGATATTTGAATTTCTCTACGCTTCTAGTTTTCTCCACGCACACACACCCAAAAAAAAAAAAAAAACCATAGATTAAAAGTTATAAAACAAATTTGTCCTGATCAGACAAAGAAACAAATCATTTGCGTGGAATGACTTTTTTTTTAACTAAAATAAGAATAACCACTAATGAACTATTACTATGGTGTGCACGGTTCGGTCGACTCAGTTTTTCCCAAATTTATCATCAAATCGATAGGGATTGATTTTCTCATAATTAGAATCGATGCATATCGCTTAGGGTTGGTTTTCCGACCTATAGTGGTGTGGTTTTTTGTGGCTAGTTTAATTGGTTTGATTGGTTTAAAACATCAAAAAAAAAAAATTATTTTATTTTATAAAAATAGTGCTTTCAAGCCCAATACACAACACGTTCAAGATTTTAAGCAAAATTTTCACTTGACAAACTATTCACACAAACCTATTCACACATCAAGCAAAATGTCCACTTAGATTTTTCACAAATACCTGTTAACAGTTCACACATCAACCTATTCAATACATCAACCTATACAAACATAAAAAAAATAATTAAAAAAAAAACTATCCAGGTGCAATTTTTGCCCTCCCACCAAAAAAAAAAAAAAAAAAAAAAAAATTGTCCAAATTTCTTCATAAAAATCTATTCACACATAAACTTCATAAAAATCTATGCATACATAAAATTTTTTTTTCCAAATTTCATCATTTCATTTGCCATGTAAAAAAGTTTTGAAATTGCCTCAACAAGAGTTCAACTCCCAAAACACTATAGTGTAGCATATAATATCATTAGTGTCACTATGTGTGTCAGTGTTAATAACAATAATCATTAATGTATCCACTTAATAACATATTACAGAACAATTTGTTGTTGTCCACAAATGCCAAAATAAAAATATACATATTAAATTAGCATTTAAGCAAAAGAATGCTAATTGTTTGTATCCTCAATATCATCTAGCCCATGACTAACTTGTAACTACCATTAGTGAAAAGTCCACTGCCAATAACATGTACAAATATAATTACATATAGGTAAAAGAATGCTAACTCCAGTAAGTCCATTTGTCCAGTATCTTTGTGCACTATGCATCATTCTAGAACTCTTACAAAATACTAAACAAAACAAAATAAACACATGTTAATAACAATAAAACATTTATAAACAATAAAATATTTATAATTTGCACAAACAAATGATAACAACAAGTATACTTACATAATACTAACTACTAATTAATTCCAAGCAAAGAGCAGCACATCACTCACATCATCCAACACAATGGTGCTTGGATCCTCCTTCATAGGCATTGGGCAAACTGATGCAATTTCTACAATCCCATTTAAAACAAAATGATACTTAAGTATTGAGCAAATAAATAAAAAATTGATGTATACAATAAAAAAAATGAACATATATTTTTTTTTACCGGTGTCAATTTCAAAACCCTTCATATCCTCCACATTATCCATGCACTCCCAAAACTTTATTGGTCTTTTTTTGTTCGCATCCTTCAACCAATTCTGCATATAAATAAGGGTTTAACTGTATTAGGAGATAGTGAACTACGAAACGAATCCAAAACACGCCCCCCCCCCCCCCCGGTACTAAAAGCAGACTCAGATGCAACTGTAGAGACATGAATAGCCAACACATCACGGACAATTTGGGAAAGGACTTGATATTTAGAAGAATTCATTTTCCACCACATCAAAATGTCAAAATCTTCCACATCAGGTTCCTCAGAAGATTCCAACAAATACATATCCAACTTAGATTTTCTTTCTACACTGTCCTCATCTACCAAGTGTTGCTTAAACCTGGTATTATATCTTTTAAAGTGATCAAAAGCATTACCAACACTTGGCCTGAAGTCCCTAGACAATAAAGCACTACTATCACTACCACTACCACTAGAACTCGAGATTCCATTTTGACCCATTCTCTTTATATACAACCTTTTCAACACATCCCAAACCCTAGAACTCATCGCATCCCCCTTGTCCTTTCCATTCCATTCCCTGAACCAAAACTTGACATACTTCAATTTTTACCTTAGGTCAAAAACAACAACAACAACAAAAAGTATCAAATTGATATTATCTATATTTCCCCAATACTTATCATATTTTTTTTCATCTCTCCTGCCATACTCCTCAAAAGAGGATCCCCATCAACACTACACAACTGCTGCAATTGATTTTCAATGCCAATTAGCTCATGAAAATATATATTGGAAGTGACAAACAAGGACCCATAAAATCTAAGTGTCACCTTATAAAATATGCCAAGAAATTTCACAAAGGTTTTAACATTTTCCAAATCAAGATATCTAGAAGGACCAATGAGCTTTTTCCCATTTCCATCCGCTTCACAAAAATAAAGTTTGTAGTGCTCATCCTCCTCTTCCAACCTATCAAATACTCTCACAAATTTTAAAGCATAATCTAATATGAAATAAATCGAATTCCACCTTGTTGACACATCAAGGGACAACAAACATTTTGCTTTAATTTTCTCCTTATCAACATATTCTTGAAGCTTCTCAAACCTTGTGGGAGAGGCTCTCACATATTGCACTGCATTCCAAACTTTGGTTATTGATTCATGAATGGACTTCAACCCACTTTACAGTATCAAATTCAAGATATGCGCATAACAACACATATGCATGAACTCACCACTCAATATGCTACTATCTCTTTCTTTTGTTTTTTTCTTCACATAATCAATTGTTACATCATTAGAACTAGCATTTTCTACAGTAGTTGTAAACAACCGATCTATACCCCATTTCAACAAACATGACTTAACCGCCCTACCTATGGTGTCTACTTTGGGATTAGCTATAGGGCAAAAGCTCAAGATTTTCTTTTGGTAAGTCCAATCACTATCAATAAAGTGTGTGGTGACTATCATGTAGTTCAAGTTTTGTATGGAGGTCCAAGTATCCATTGCCACACAAACCTGTTGCCCAACAAAAGCCCTTCTCAAAATATCCACCTCACTAGAATAAATTTTCATACAAGCCCTTGCAATAGTAATGCGATGAAGAATAGGAAACCTAGGCTTAACTATTTCCATAAATTCTTGAAAGCCTTGACGCTCTACAAATTTAAAAGGTAATTCATCAATAATGATCATCCTTGCTAACGCCATACTTATCCTCTCTTCACTATAATTTGTAACCACTAGTACATTTGAAACTCTTTCCCCTTCCCTCTTAGCTTGGAAAGACAAAGTTTTTTACTTACCATCACAGGAAAAAGGCCATTTCTCACACACTTCCATGTGGTGCAACATGCCTAAAGTCCTCTAGATCAAGTACCAAATAAGAAAATCTTCTTTATAAATCAACCATTAAAAGTTGCAATTCTTTAATTCATTTAGAAGACCCATAAAAAGAACACATTTACCAATAAGTTGTCCGTGAGTTATTTCTTTGCGACAATAATCCATATTATTTCCACACTTGTGGTTCCTATGATTTTTCAATAGCGCCATCCTAGCAAGGATATATGTGAGTTCTTGCAACACGCCATGTAGTATCCACTAGGTATCATGTTGAAACTAAAGGAATTTGTCCTTTGCAAGGACTCCTTCATGATTTCCGTCATCAAAATTGTTACTGCCTTATTTGTTACCTACAAATCAGAGCTACGACAAGACTCTAAAACCGACTGATGCAAGCTGAAAACTGTAAGAAACAAAATATGTTTGCTTCTTAAAGATAACTTCAAATCCACAATGAGAGTGGTCTAAAATTCATTACAAAAAAGGAGACAAAATGCTGAATTTTAATTAAACTAGATACTAAATGTCAATTTTCATTTACAAACTTACTGTAAAGTTTGACTGATAAGAAAATATATTCAAAAATAGATTCTAATTAATACACAACCATAATATGATTATAATTTGGCTTTAAAAAACATTAAAAAAATTTAAAATCAAGGAAATAAAACTCTTAAACCTAAAATTCCAAAAGTTATATAAAAATATAAAGAAAAAATAAATAAATTACAGATTCTATCCTACATCACTCTCTGTGGTGACGAATTGTGTGGAAGGACTCTACGTTCCAAAATTTCTTTCGTATTTTGGTGGAACAGCAATTTTGAGGTAAATGGGTATTTTGGTTACAGATTTTATGCTATCCAGCTGAGGTGGCACTCTTATCTTTTCTTTGTGATGCTGTGGCCCATTTTTCTATGTGTATTTGGTAGGTGCACCTAACAATGTCCTGAAATTAATGTGGATGTAGCCTGGAGCAAAGGCAATAGCTAGAAATCATGAAGGTGAATGTGCATCAACATAGGTTTGGAAGGTTTCTCAATAAAAAAAAAAAAGGTTTGGAAGGCTTCAGCTTGCTCTCGAAATGTATGTGAAGCTCTTGCTTTTAAAAAGAGCAGTGAATTAACTTTTCTGTTAAAATGGTTTCAGATAATCATAGAGAGTGAAAAGTGAAAACAAAGACAGTGGTGCAGTGCAGAGAACTAAAGATCAATCAAAGCCCATAAATTGGGAGTGTTTGCAATTGGTAGAAGATATTATGCTCTTGCTCGTCTTAGGTTTAACGTGCATTTGAATACCGTTTATTTTGCTGAAAATTAAAAATAATAAAAATTTACTGTTTTGAGCTTTGGTTATTGTTCATATGTCTAATTGCATTGTTCATGTTCTATAAACAGTACAATAAGTGCTAGTTAAAAAAAAAGTTGGAAATGCAAACGCAGGGATGTGGACGCACAAACCAAATGAACGCCTATAGTAAAAATTCAATTTTCTTAGGGTGCATAAGATAAGAACCAGGCAAATTATTGTGCAAAATGGGGTGTTTCTAATTCTTTTTCTGGTTTGATTTTTCCTGTGAATCTTCGTGAAGGTCGCCAAAGTCATCGGGAGTGATTCGAGTGTTTAACAATTGTTTTGTTATTCTTTGTCTATGACTCTATGGTGTAATTTTGTCCACTCAACGGGAAAAAAAGTCCAATGTCAACAATTTAAATTTAATCCAATTATAATTTCCCTCACCAAGCATTGACTAGCTAGTTCAAACTACCTATAATTATTTTTGTAAACAAACTTAATTGGGACGCAACCTGCTCCCTCCATAGCAAATTAATCACAATCAATCCACCAAAAGATAATTATTGGGGAGTTTCCAATTGCTTGTACGTTGGTTTTGACACCATAGACTTTGATACCATTGATGAGGGAGATAAGACTTTGAGAAAATACAATCAAGATATTAATATAACATATAAAAACACAATCTAAAAGTTTAATATTATATTTTAGCCATAAGTGTGACACTAATTATGTTAAATCGGCAGCATCGTTGTATACTTTACATTTGTTGGCTTGGTGTATATCCCATAATTACTATTGTAGTTTTTTTCACCTTTAGTATGGCTTTTGGACTAATCTACACGCTTGAGATTTATGATCCCGAAAGATCCTATATTCCAAATTCATCCCAAATGACCGCCTTTTTTTTTTCTCCCTTAAAATTCAAGCTACATTTTTTTTTTCTTTATATGTTGTGTTATCTTGGTCATGACTACCAATAGTCCTAGTCTTATCACATCTTTTTTTTTTTTTTTCTTTTTTTTTTTTTTTTGGAGAATCATAGTTCTATCACATCTGAGTTAAGATTGAAAGTAGGGGGCTGTCCATGGGTTAGGTTTGTGCTCAGCCCAGACTCAACCCGACTCCACTGGATTGTAAATCGAAGGACCCGCCATCAACCAAGATGATGATTAGTTCGGTTCAAGTTGGGATTTCCATGAGTTCGAGTTGGTTTTGGTTGGAATCGAGAAGGTGGTGGCGATCAGCAGATATCGTCAAAAGATTTTAGATTTTCTTCCTATCTTGTCGGAGATCGCAAGATCTTGGCCAGATTTGGATAGAGATTGTGAGATCTCCACCAGAACTTGTCGGAGATCTTGAGATCTTGACTAGATTTGGGCGAAGATCGCAGATTGCAAGTTCTCCACTAAATATCTCGCCAAAGCTAGGCAAAATCTTGGTAGAGATGGAGGATTTCAGTAAGATTTCTGAGATATTTAGGTAAAGGGTTAGTCGGGTCAGTTTATATCGAGTTTCGGATAGAATATTAGTCACTTGACTCTTTCCTGTTGGGTTTTGGAGGACACCCGCCAATACCACCGACCACGACAATGTCGGTTCGGGTGACAATTGGCTTAGGTTTGGGCAAATGGGGCTTGTGAATGGGTCTGGTGGACGGCAGTAATTTGAAAGATTTATTTGATCACCTTCCAAATCAAACGTTGTGCTAAAAAAATTCACTTGCAAGGATTAATAAAAAAATCATATAAGCCTCAACAGATATAAGTCTAGCTAACTAGCCTGGCATATTATTGTGGTGGATGGAATCCAACTTTCGACCAACCAAAACGTACGCGTCGACAACTGGACATTTTGATTTTGATGGGTCCGGGGCCCATCGTGGTTAATACATCTAAAAGAGTACCCGCCTGCCGTTCCTACAAATTGAAAAAAGAAATCAGTAATTGATATTTCAAGTGTCCCTCTCAAAATCATCTTTGAAAAAATGGTCCCATTTCAATTAATTTGGAATTCGGGATGGTGTAGAAGAAACAAAAAGGAAATTTGATAATGACAATTGACAGGTTATTAATGAAATAAGATGCTATGACAACTGTGACATATCCTTTTATTTTTTATTTAATTTGTGCGACTGCAAATAATCTTCATTATTATTATTATTATTATTTTGTGTGTGTGTGTGTGGCTGAAATGCTGAATACTAACAATAATCCTTCTACATCAAATGTGAATTATATTTTTTTTTGATGGGATATGTGAGTTATATTTTTTGGAAGGGATATGTGAGTTATATTACAAATTGGTTTCATAATTGTCTAATTTGGTCTAAAATAGGGTTCTATAAACGCAAACATTAATCACAATCAATACTCTCGAAACTCTTTAAATGGATATAATTTTGACAAAATGAATATATTTCCCTATGATTGTATATCAATACTCTCGAAACTCTTTAAATGGATATAATTTTGACAAAATGAATATATTTCTCTATGATTGTATACATTTTGTTCACAAAATTGAATAAAGTTCTGTGTAGATTTGTACAAATTTTCTTCTCATCTAAGTAAGGGGAAGAATAAAATTTTCTATCTTGAATCAAAACGGCCTTTTGAGATACTTGAAATCCATTGATGCATCAACACAGTTAGACCTATTTCTCTGAAGATTCAACAATTTCAACAACTCAGTGACCTTCTCCTTTATAGCCTCACTACAACCAACCTGCAGGAGAACCAAAAGCTTTTGAAAAGCACCTGATTGAAGTGCCTCAACTAAAACACCTCCATCACCATCTTCTTCCTTCTTAGAATTCTTGCAGAGCTTCCAAAGAGTACCCACTGCAAACTCCGTTGCCATCCCTGATATCCGCAACATCTTCTTAACCAAAATAGGCATAGTTAGAGCATTCTTAGATGCCTCTTCTCTCCCTTCTTTGCTATCACAAATACCAGACAAAACACCTAAAGCCCTTTCACATGTTCCTTTCTCTGCATCAACAAGGATTTCTGTGATCAACGAAACCAAACCCAGTTCCACAAATCTTGATGTGAATCTCACACTGGTTTGAGATGGAGAAATCATATAGAATATAGCTGTCAAAGAAGCTTTTGTAGCCTTAGGGCAAATAGGCTCTCTAATTATTTTAACTAAAGCTTCACTAATTCCTTCAATCTCTGCCAACTTATCAACAAGTCTTTGATTCAAAGAAAGCAGCTCTTTGAGTACTGAAACCGCCTTTTGTCTAGCTGAAAGATCACCATTCTTCAAAACCCAAACAATGCAACTTAAGGACGCTGTTGATCCCAATTTTGATTGCCCTTCTTCACCAAGTGGAAACATCCATGCCAAGACAGATAAGATCTCAACCAACAACCCCACATGCTTCTCAATAGAAACGCTCGCAAATGAAAGAAACGTATTAGATAACACACACCCAGTTCCATTGTTCACAACGCACCGCTTGTTTCGCTCGCTTTCTTTCCCCCACGCCTCGATCTTCCTCACCAATTCTACGCACTTTCTGTCATCCCCACATCGAGTTGCGACCTCAATTCTCGAACAAATCCCCGAAACCTCATACGGGCTCACGGGAACTCGAGGCGTGGGAATCCTCTCAATCCCATAAGATCGATTCTTGACACACCAATCTTGAATCATCTTGCGCAATGCATGGTTCGGGATTTGATCGAAGCTGTTCAAGACTTGGTTTGTCACCGGGCAAGTTTGGTTGCCAGACTCAATCCACCTCTCGATGCTCTCTCGATCGTACGTGATCCCAGTAGACAACGTGACAGGATCTTTCAACAAATCAAGAGAAATCGGACACCGAAAGTGGGTTGGAATCATAACCTCCGTGTCCAAACTGCTGTCATTCAAAGCAGGCTCGCTGCTCTTGTTGTTGCTCGATCTCCTTCTTCTCCAAGATAGAATCATTGTGTTAGTTTGTGATGAAATATATGTGTATCTATGAATGAATGGGGATACTCTGTAGTTTGTTTGTTTGTTTGTTTGTTGTAGTTCTATATTATGTTGTTTTGCAAGTTGTGAAAGAATGCAAAGGCAGTGGAGGGTATTTATATATTTGCGTGTATGAGACTATTATTGTTTTGTTTCTTAACGCGGGTCAAACTAGGTAAGGTAGGGGAAAAGAAAGTAGTAGGAAGAAAATAAAACGTTCAAAAATTCAAAGAAAAGCGAGATTGGTACGTCGGATGGGTTTGAATGTTGACCGTTGAACAAGTATTTGAGTCGGTCGTTGGGATTACAGTGTCTGTGACAGTGACTGAGAGATGCATTAGGTCGGCTGAGGTAATTTGACCTGCTGACTGGGTCCTGCCTCTCTGGGTCTGGGTCTGGGTCTGGGTCAAGCACTCACACTGGCCCGCGCGTCTACGACGAGTCAGAGCGTGTGCGTGTGCGCGTGCGCGTGCGCGTTAGTCTTATCCCTTTCCTTGAAATTTCACACGAGTGCAGTGACTTGATCACACATGTATGATATTCTTGACCGTATGTTTTTATCTGCATCTGATTATTTTCTCTGTTTTCAGCTAAAGTTGCATTCAAACTCATGTATCACTTTTTTTTTTTTTTTAAGCCAATCCAGAATTTTTATTTGACTCCCAAACAACAAAAATAACAACTAACTTATTATGTAATAAACATTACACCGTATTCGGGAAAATTAAAATTACACCCACTTTTTGAAAATTTTAGATTTAATCATGACTAGTTAGGCATATGGGTGACATGATTTTTTTTTTTTTTTTTAATTCTCAAAAGAAATTATTATTCTAGTGACACATTATCAGAGTTTAAGATTGACAGGTACCTTAAAAAAATAAAAATAAAAACTGAATTTAAAGATTACTGATGGTCCAAGAGTGATAGTCTACTAGTTCTCTAGTAATAGAATCACACACACAAAAGGTTGTCATTTTTCTAAATCCAACAATCAAAAGTCTTAGTTCTTATGTTGAGATCGATAATAAGAGTTTTCTTAATCTATTATAGATCCTAATGAATGAGGTAAGAATGAATCAACTTCTCACCATCAATTCTATACAATTCTCAAACGCATTACTAATCTGACTTGGGGTAAATAGAGCAGCTCAAAAGAATTGTGTTTATGTGTGTAATGGGTCCTTGCTCTCTACTTCGTTACCTTTAATCTCCACACTTTTTTTTGTAGGTTCCAGATAGTCCACCTAGTAAAGTCTATGATGATTGTATAAGAAATCTAGGGTTTAATTTCCACTTACACCAAAAATTGATTGGTGTCTTAGTCTGATAATAAAAAACTATCATCAGGAGTGGACACCATAAGTGGAAACTCTCTAAAAAAAAAAAAAAAAATCTCCACACTCTTTTATGTAAAATTGAAGACAATTATTTGTATCGTTTGTTGAACACTATAAACATCCTCTTTGTCTTCATTATGAGCTTGTGTCTTAACGTGTTCTTTTATGCTATGCACTATCAGCTTCTATTTAATTATTAGAGTGAATTGTGGGCTTAATTCCCCCTTATTTTGAACCCGGGTTGATAGGTTCAATTTATTGGCCCTTTTGAAAAACGACCCAAACAAAGGTAATTATAAAAAGATGATATTATGATGGATTTTACTAATGTATGTCTTTAAGGCACATATTAATTTTCATTTTTGGAAAAAATTTTCTCGAGAATTGAAAAAGTAATGATAGCTTTTTCAATTCTCGAGAAAATGTGGGTTTTTGCTACTATTCATGGGCCCACAGTACTTTTTGGTACTATTTATGGGTCACACTGTACTTTTTCAATTATCTTTTACCTTTATCTACAGTACTTTCAACAAAAAAGTTTTCAATTTCAACAAAATAAGCAGATTCCAAATAAACCCTAAATAACTAAATTACTTAAGTAAAAATAAATAAATATAACATAATTTCAAATTTATCCAAAATTATCAAAATATTCTTAAAACCTCCAAATGACCAAAATATCTTAAAATCTCCAAAATATTTGAAGTACCCACAAAATACATGCTATCTCATCAATAAAATGTTTAACTTTTAACTTTTTGTATTTTAAAATTGTGCATAAGTGACGAGTTTATGGATTTAATAGTAAATAATATTCAATTGTTATGAAATTTGGTATGTGTTTTAAGAATGTAGGGTCACGTTTCGCGACGAACCGCAGTAGAGTTGGGTTCGCACGTGAATGGGCCCAAACAATATCATTTGTAGAGAGTGGATTCGAAAGGTTAGACCTTAGTTACCCAGTGGTGGTACTGGTGGGGTTCATATATGATTTAAGCGTTTTCACCCTTGGGGCCTTTCTTCTGGAGGTAGACTGGGAGCCTTTCTTTTTTGGCCAGTCGTCCCAGCCCCCCTTCTCTATATTACTTATTTTTTCTTTTATACTAGTCTGCACTCATTTTCCTTCGTCCACGTGTAGGGTCGACATTTCCAAGACTGATACTTGTCCTGTCAATCCCAACCCAAAGTTGTTGGGAGTGGTTCATAAAGTTAATGGATAAGGCTTTGTTAGGCGCAGAGATATGCATGGGGAAGATGGTAAAGGCAGCATTTCCTAGATATTTTAGATTTCCCTTCAAGCATGTCCCTTTACCTTTTTGCCCCCGTTCTTGGTGGATCTTTGGGTCAGCCGAGGACTGCACTGTCCTCGGCTGCTTCTCCGGGCCAATTGGGCCTTACTATTCTTGAGCTCGGGCCATGACCTTTTTCGGCTTAGGCCTTTGAACTCTCCATCAGCAAGTGGGCCTGGCCCATCAATTATTGGACCCCACAAAGAACATTTAATTTCACGATGAGATTTTCAAAGTATTAATTTAATAAAAAATTATTAAGTGATTTTCAAACTTGAGCTCAAGACAAGCTTTTGAGCTTAAGATCTAAGAAAATTATCTTATCAAATACTTAAATTCTAAAATTAAGGAAAAAAAATAGTATACTCATTTTATCATGCGTCTAATCCTACTTATAATTAGCCATTATTCAAATTAAAATTTTACATAATTAAATTTATTCATTCATCCTTTCTTGTCTACAATTTTAACAATTATTCAAAATACAATTTTTACATTCATGTTAGATGGTGAAGAATTAGAAAAATACTTGACTATAACTATTATGAGTGGGAAACTACTAACATGTTTCATGACTTTACATTAGCTGATTGATGGGGAAATATCATATGTGGAACACTTAATTAATTAATTTATTTTTAAATGTAACTAAAGTCTAAAGTAGTTCTTGGTGAGTTTAGAGAAAAAAAAAATGGTAATGGGTAGTGGTCCCATGTTAGCCATATCATTATTAAGATATGTGTAATGAGTATTGTAGGGTCACGTTTCGCGACGAACCGCAGTAGAGTTGGGTTCGCACGTGAATGGGCCCAAACAATATCATTTGTAGAGAGTGGATTCGAAAGGCTAGACCTTAGTTACCCAGTGGTGGTACTGGTGGGGTTCATATATGATTTAAGCGTTTTCACCCTTAGGGCCTTTCTTCTGGAGGTAGACTGGGAGCCTTTCTTTTTTGGCCAGTCGTCCCAGCCCCCCTTCTCTATATTACTTATTTTTTCTTTTATACTAGTCTGCACTCATTTTCCTTCGTCCACGTGTAGGGTCGACATTTCCAAGACTGATACTTGTCCTGTCAATCCCAACCCAAAGTTGTTGGGAGTGGTTCATAAAGTTAATAGATAAGGCTCTGTTAGGCGCAGAGATATGCATGGGGAAGATAGTAAAGGCAGCATTTCCTAGATATTTTAGATTTCCCTTCAAGCATGTCCCTTTACCTTTTTGCCCCCGTTCTTGGTGGATCTTTGGGTCAGCCGAGGACTGCACTGTCCTCGGCTGCTTCTCCGGGCCAATTGGGCCTTACTATTCTTGAGCTCGGGCCATGACCTTTTTCGGCTTAGGCCTTTGAACTCTCCATCAGCAAGTGAGACTGGCCCATCAATTATTGGACCCCACAATAGCCCCTCAAAACCCTGCTGTCTGACATCATGGTTGGAGAGGGGGGTTTTGGTAATACCGAGCCTTTATTATGGCTCATTTAATTCATCCCTGGACTGGTGCTAGCGACTCTTCACCTGCCCAGGGAATGTACCGGCCTACAAGACGTTTCCCTTGATTTGCGCACGATGCGTTTATGCCGTTTGGTTATCTGAAGCGCGCCTTTAATGTCTTCCCTTTACGAGGCCTCCCAGATTCAACGGTTTTTTATGGCGTGGGGGAACTAAACGGACGCATTCATGTTTGCAGATTTCCTTGAAGATCTGAACGTATTATGCTCTCTTTTCCTCGTCCCCTATATAAAGAGAGAAAACAAAAGCTTACTTTCTCATACCTGAGTCCCTCAAATTCCTCCCAGAGTCCACCTCTTCTCTCTGGTTATACCTTATTCGATAGAAAGTTCACCACAGTAGTCAGCCATGAATAAACCACTTCACTTCCAAAAACACCATGTCCCAATAAAGCTCGAGATGGCTCGGTCAGGGCAAGGATGGCGGAGACTCAAGATTCGTCTCCTCTTCCTTTTAGCCAAAATCCGAAGCAGGGACTCGTCACATCTCACTTTTGGTGTGACCGAGTCAAAGACATCTATTATCACCACCCTCCGCTCTGTCATGAGCATATCTAACATGGCACCAGTGTGTTAGGAGTCAGGACTGGGGCAGGGACTAAGTGCCCCTGCTTCTTCCTCTCTTCGTTCACTGGCGCCTCCTTCTGCCTCTCTTTCTTCTTCTTTCCACCACCAGATCCATCCTGGTGCTTTTCCTTCTCCCTCTTTTGCTCCTTTTTCTTTCTTTTCATTTCTTCCATCTTCTTCTCCTCCTTCTTTTACTCATGTCCTCCATCTTCCTCATTCATCTCCTCCATCTTCTGCTCATGTCCTCCATCTTCTTCTTCCTTTGCGCTCCTTGATGACAAGAGCTTGCTGAAGTGCTTCCATGTGTTCCAATTCTTCTTCCTTCTCCTTCATCTTTTTCTAAAGAAAGTTCTTTTCCTAATATGAGCAGTACTGAGGTAGAGATTGGAGAGACTTTGAAGGCGAGTTTAAAAGACACCTGACTGTTTACTTATCTGTATTGCGGATGCTATTGTTGCTTTGGCAGTTCATCTTTTGTATAGTCTTGTTTAAGCCCTTCTTTGTACGTTGTAATAATTTTTCACATTAATAAAAGTTGTTGTTACCTTATTTCGCATGTTATGTTTTTATGTTTTTACAAGTTTACAAACGCTGCTCGGCACCGTAATATAGCATTTGAATCAATGATAACTAAGACTAAAATGTTTGCTAATAAAAAGGTGTCACCATAACTTTAATAAAATTATTTAACATAGCAAAGCCGACCAGTGAGGAACGAAACTCACCTTAAAATTAGCCAAGATTAGGACTAAATGCTCGATACGGTGTAGGAAGTAACTATCCGAGGACATGTCACTCGCCAAATGGACAGTTTCCTTAAGTTAATGAAAGTTGGGTCGTTTCGCCATCTTCTTAACACACTGGCTTTAACCTTTTACAGTATTTGAGCCGAGAACCTTCCCCATTCGAGTAGTCGGTTTCCCAAAAGGCTTGAGTCCGAGGACTTCGTAACGCCTGGGTTCTGTCTAAAACTTAGATTTTTTCTCAGTACTTGGTTTCCCCATAGGCTTGAGTCCGAGGACCATGCAAGCCGTAGGTTCTGTCCAAAACTTAGGTTTTTCTCAGTACTTGGTTTCCCCATAGGCTTGAGTCCGAGGACCATGCAAGTCCTAGGTTCTGTCAAAAACTTAGGTTTTTCTCAGTACTTGGTTTCCCCATAGGCTTGAGTCCGAGGACCATGCAAGTCCTAGGTTCTGTCCAAAACTTAGGTTTTTCTCTTTCCTCAGGTATTTCACGAGGTGCCGAGCAGGAAGCTGTCCTCGGCAACGGTTATTCCTCGGTGTGGGCCATTGCCCCTGGGCCCCCATGCAGAACAGGCCTGGGCCGCGAATTCACTTGGCCCACAACTTAAAGGATATTTATGTAGTTTTTGGTTACGTAGTACTTTTTGGCGTCCCAATGTTCGAGGTGCACCTTCCAGAGACTCCTTTAATCCCCTGGTTGCAGGTGGCGTTGGAGATTGAGCCTAAGCCATCTTGTCTATAGCGTTCCTTGGGACGATGCGTGAATTAAATGCCACCACCTTATCTCTTTAAATAAATAGGAGAGAAAGTTACTTCACTTTCGCACCAATTCTTTAGTTTTCTCCCAAATCACAGCTCCTATACTCAGTGCTGTCCTCCCTTAGCACAACATGTTTGAGGCGAAGGTTGGGAAGAAGGAACTCTCTCCGCCACGGAAGCGCCGTGCCCTCATGAGACTCAAAATAGTGAGGTATGGGCACAGGAAGCATAAGTTCAAGAGAATACTCCATTTCGATCGAGGGGAAAGGATGTCTCTCCCTCTTTTAGTCAAAATCCGAAGCAGGTTCTGTTCATGCCAGAATTTTGGTGTGTCAGAAGAAAGATTCTTCGCCATCAGCGCCTCTGCCTTGTGGCGGGCAAATATTTAGAGAAAGCCCCTCAACTTCCAACTCCCTGCACCTTTCCTTCAGCGGTGTCAGGCTCAAGTTGGGTCTCTTTTGCTGTTTGAGTTGTGGGCGTGTGAAAGCATTGAGGAAGAACAAGGTCTTGGAGCTATAGCCAACCTCTCCTCTGATCTACTTCCTCGGCTTCATCTTATTCTCTTGTATCTTCCTTTCTTTTTGGTTATGTAGTGAGCTTTGACACAAACTGATTCCAGCTTTTCATTGTACGCTGTACTATTTCTTTGTTTTAGTAAAACAAAATGGAAATTTCTTTACTTGTTTTGAATACTGTTCCTTTGACAACACTACTTTATGAATGGGTGTGCTCCATGTGT
Organism: Quercus robur; assembly: GCF_932294415.1. Lineage (NCBI taxonomy): Eukaryota > Viridiplantae > Streptophyta > Magnoliopsida > Fagales > Fagaceae > Quercus > Quercus robur. The sequence continues at coordinate 56,548,082 of NC_065535.1, forward strand.
GTGTTTCTCCTCGGCAGTATTTAAAGCAAGAACTCTTGAAACACAATCCAACTGATTCTAATTTACCGGCACTATCAGGCATAATGATAATAACTCATAGTAAGTTAAACTTAGGAAACTAACCGAGATAACGGTTGAACGTTCTGTAATAAGTACGAGAATACTGTCTGAGAACGACAAATTCTAAATAATTCACCGAGGGAGTGACCGAGCATTGCATGACTTCGATTATGCTTTTGGAAACACGTTACTCCATTCTGTACTAGTCCCTTTAGTGTTGAGGATCCGAGGGCAAACTAGAGAATCCATGTAACGTAGTTTTTCCTTTTAAGTAGTTGGTTTCCCCAGAGGCTAGGGTCCGAGGAACATACAAGGTCTTGGTTCTGTCCAAAACTTGTATTCTCTTTTTAAGTAGTTGGTTTCCCCAGAGGCTTGGGTCCGAGGACCATACAAGGCCTTGGTTCTGTCCAAAACTTGTATTGTCCTTGTAAGTAGTTGGTTTCCCCAGAGGCTTGGGTCCGAGGACCATACAAGGCCTTGGTTCTGTCCAAAACTTGTATTGTCCTTTTTAAGTAGTTGGTTTCCCCAGAGGCTTGGGTCCGAGGACCATGCAAGGTCTTGGTTCTGTCCAAAACTTGTATTGCCTTTTTAAGTAGTTGGTTTCCCCAGAGGCTTGGGTCCGAGGACCATGCAAGGCCTTGGTTCTGTCCAAAACTTGTATCGTCTTTGTACGTAGTTGGTTTCCCCAGAGGCTTGGGTCCTCGGACCATGCAAGGTCTTGGTTCTGTTCAAAACTTGTATTGCCTTTTTAAGTAGTTGGTTTCCCCAGAAGCTTGGGTCCGAGGACCATGTAAGGCCTTGGTTCTGTCCAAAACTTGTATCGTCTTTGTAAGTAGTTGGTTTCCCCAGAGGCTTGGGTCCGAGGACCATGCAAGGCCTTGGTTCTGTCCAAAACTTGTATCGCCTTTTTAAGTAGTTGGTTTCCCCAGAGGCTTGGGTCCGAGGACCATGCAAGGCCTTGGTTCTATCCAAAACTTGTATCGTCTTTGTAAGTAGTTGGTTTCCCCAGAGGCTTGGGTCCGAGGACCATGCAAGGCCTTGGTTCTGTCCAAAACTTGTATCCTCTTTTTAAGTAGTTGGTTTCCCCAGAGTCCAAAACTTGTATCGCCTTTTTAAGTAGTTGGTTTCCCCAGAGGCTTGGGTCCGAGGACCATGCAAGGCCTTGGTTCTATCCAAAACTTGTATCGTCTTTGTAAGTAGTTGGTTTCCCCAGAGGCTTGGGTCCGAGGACCATGCAAGGCCTTGGTTCTGTCCAAAACTTGTATCCTCTTTTTAAGTAGTTGGTTTCCCCAGAGGCTTGGGTCCGAGGACCATGCAAGGCCTTGGTTCTGTCCAAAACTTGTATCGTCTTTGTAAGTAGTTGGTTTCCCCAGAGGCTTGGGTCCGAGGACCATGCAAGGCCTTGGTTCTATCCAAAACTTGTATCGTCTTTGTAAGTAGTTGGTTTCCCCAGAGGCTTGGGTCCGAGGACCATGCAAGGCCTTGGTTCTATCCAAAACTTGTATCGTCTTTGTAAGTAGTTGGTTTCCCCAGAGGCTTGGGTCCGAGGACCATGCAAGGCCTTGGTTCTGTCCAAAACTTGTATCCTCTTTTTAAGTAGTTGGTTTCCCCAGAGGCTTGGGTCCGAGGACCATGCAAGGCCTTGGTTCTGTCCAAAACTTGTATCGTCTTTGTAAGTAGTTGGTTTCCCCAGAGGCTTGGGTCCTCGGACCATGCAAGGCCTTGGTTCTGTCCAAAACTTGTATTGCCTTTTTAAGTAGTTGGTTTCCCCAGAAGCTTGGGTCCGAGGACCATGCAAGGCCTTGGTTCTGTCCAAAACTTGTATCGTCTTTGTAAATAGTTGGTTTCCCCAGAGGCTTGGGTCCGAGGACCATGCAAGGCTTTGGTTCTGTCCAAAACTTGTATCCTTCTTTATTTATTTACCTTCCGAAGGTTTAGTTCCTCGAACAAGGTGGGGGAAGCTAGCCTGATGTTTGAAGCCCCTAGACTTGCCCATGTCATTGACACCGTGAAACGTAGCCCCTAGTGGGAACTTATGTTGGAATAGCAACAATGTGTCGCCGGTGATAAAGACACCCTTATAGACCCTTGTTCGACAAAAGCTCAACTTCACCACCGCTCGAGCTAACGCGCAAGCCTTCCCCACAGACGGCGCCAATTGTAGGGTCACGTTTCGCGACGAACCGCAGTAAAGTTGGGTTCGCACGTGAATGGGCCCAAACAATATCATTTGTAGAGAGTGGATTCGAAAGGCTAGACCTTAGTTACCCAGTGGTGGTACTGGTGGGGTTCATATATGATTTAAGCGTTTTCACCCTTGGGGCCTTTCTTCTGGAGGTAGACTGGGAGCCTTTCTTTTTTGGCCAGTCGTCCCAGCCCCCCTTCTCTATATTACTTATTTTTTCTTTTATACTAGTCTGCACTCATTTTCCTTCGTCCACGTGTAGGGTCGACATTTCCAAGACTGATATTTGTCCTGTCAATCCCAACCCAAAGTTGTTGGGAGTGGTTCATAAGGTTAATGGATAAGGCTCTGTTAGGCGCAGAGATATGCATGTGGAAGATGGTAAAGGCAGCCTTTCCTAGATATTTTAGATTTCTCTTCAAGCATGTCCCTTTACCTTTTTGCCCCCGTTCTTGGTGGATCTTTGGGTCAGCCGAGGATTGCACTGTCCTCGGCTGCTTCTCCGGGCCAATTGGGCCTTACTATTCTTGAGCTCGGGCCATGACCTTTTTCGGCTTAGGCCTTTGAACTCTCCATCAGCAAGTGGGCCTGGCCCATCAATTATTGGACCCCACAAGTATATTTAGCTAACACGTATAAATTTATAAATGAGTCTATGCTTGAATTGTTTTGTATCAAGCTTTATAGCTCACAAACTTGTTCGTGAACAAATTTTTTTGCTCGAGCTCGGCTTATTTATTAAACGAGTCTAAAACTAAGGCTCAAGTTTGGCTTATTTATAAATAAACAAACAAACATGAACGAGTTTTTTATCAAGCTGAGTCCAAGTTATTCATAATTTGCTTAGTTTATTTACAGCCTATCTGTGATTATCTTAAAATATATTTCAAGCATCTAGAATATAAGGAGAGGATGTAATCTAAATGTAAATTTTGTCCAAAATCATAAGGCAAAAACACATTATTTTATCAAGATGTGATATGGACAGAAGTTGCACTATACCTAACTAGAAGTTAAATTCAAAGAACAGTATCCAAACAGATATTTCATATTTGGCAGATAGAGATTTGTTAATTTTTATTTATATTTATTTTATCCTATATATGAAAATCTTGGAGAATCTGTCGAGGACAGTTGGTATGGCCATCATTTTCATTGATCAAAAAAATGTATGATAAATAGAACAGGCAAATGCCCAAAGCAGAGATGGAGATGAGAGATCTGATCTATAAATAAAAGAATGAAGTAAACAAAGTCATTGACAGGTAAAAAGATACCTTTGCCTGTTGGAAATGTGAACCCATGTGATGGGCGACAGCTAGCTACTCTCACCCGCCTCCGCGTAATAAACAATACACACGCTATCTAGCTAGGACCAGTTCAGATGTGGGTGCTCTCATCAGGACGTAAATTGGGGAGATTTCTAAGCATATTTATAAATGTTAACGGAAGACAATAGTTTAGTAGCTATTTTAAGAAAAATTTTAGAGAAAAATAAATAATTTTTTTGAAGAAAAATATTACGAGAAAAAAAATAATTGTTTTGACTGTTTTTTTATATTTTTTATAAAAAAATAGTATTTAAAATTTTTTAAAATAGTTAATTAATCATTGTTCTAAGAGTACGAGCACCTGTTAAAGTAACTAACTATTTTAAGAGTTGGCTTACCTTCAGTATTTATTTAACTAGACAATTCCTAAGCATATTTATAAATGTTAATGGAAGACAATAGTTTAATAGCTATTTTAAGAAAAAATTTACGAGAAAAATAAATAATTTTTTTGAAGAAAAATATTAGGAGAAAAAAATAATTGTTTTGACTGTTTTTTATATTTTTTATAAAAAAAATAGTATTCAAATTTTTTTAAAATAGTTTATTAATCATTGTTCTAAGAGTACGAGCACTTGTTAAAGTAACTAACTATTTTAAGAGTTGACTTACCTTCAGTATTTATTTAACTGGACAATTCCTAAGCATATTTATAAATGTTAACGGAAGACAATAGTTTAGTAGCTATTTTAAGAAAAAATTTACGAGAAAAATAAATAATTGTTTTGAAGAAAAATATTAGGAGAAAAAAAATAATTGTTTTGACTGTTTTTTATATTTTTTATAAAAAAATAGTATTCAAAATTTTCTAAAATAGTTTATTAATCATTGTTCTAAGAGTACGAGCACCTATTAAAGTAACTAACTATTTTAAGAGTTGGCTTACCTTCAGTGTTTATTTAACTGGACATGTCCTTTTATTTTAAATATACAATGGCAGGTGATAGTGAGTTTTAATTCCTATGATCCTATCTTTTATTTAGTTAATGGATGATTTGACAGTCTCTTATTAAAATAAAAGAAGATTCATTTTAAAAAAGTACTAGAGGTAAGTTAAAATATTTTTTTTTACAGTTTTTTTTTAATTTTATTTTCCATAAAAGTAGTATTAGAACTTTTTTTAAATGGTCTATTAACAAATGCCCTAAAGGTACTCATTAATAAGGGAAAAAAAAACTTATTCCGTTAAAGCCTAACTAAGCAATTCAGCACATAAAAATTTTAGTTGGGTGTGGATCTGAATTGGTTTAGTCTATGTTTATGGTGCAAATCTGGGTTTTCTTGCTGTTGTGCTTGTGTATTTTATTCTATATTGGCTGAACGCGTTTTGATTTTAGTGTGGTAAAAATGTATTGCAAAGAAAATTATCTCATATGGAAGCCATATATTTCTGGGTTCTAACATTCTCTCTATGAGAGAAAAGTCTCATGAAACCATTCCTTGAGATACCACCTCATGTTGTAGCGGGGCTAGTGTGGGTAGTGAGGCATGGTGGAGTGGGTAGCGCTTGTTTAAATGCTAACAAAATAAATACTTTGAGTTACTATATTGTTTTAATTTCTATAATTTTTCGTGCAATTTAATTTAGGTGACATATCTGAATTGGACTAATTAACTCATATTACTGGTTTATATGACATTGAATAATTGTGTCATTAATAGGAATGAACAAAAGTACAAGAATAAAAATGAATGCAAATGTTAAGTACGTAAATTCGAAATTTTAAGCATAAGGAATAAAATCAAAATGACCATAAACTTAAAGTTTGCCATTTACAATTTAGACTTGTTTTTTTCAATAATATTTCTTTTGGTATTCCATTTTTTTATTAAAAAAAATATATTCTTGTGATAGTGCCGTTTGGTATCGCATTTTAAGCAATAGTTTTTAATTTTTAAACAACATGTAAAATTTTTACACACTTTTCACTCACACATATTTCCAAAAAATACAAATAACGTTACTAGAACAACGTTACCAAACGGACTCTTGATCTGTGGTGATGGCACAAGCTCGACCAACTCTTTGCCTATGTCTATAGATACCACCAATCAAAACTTACCATCAATGATATAGACTACAAACATACTAATCCAAATCTCACTAACCATACTTACAGACTCTCATAAATCTTTAAAAAAAAAAAAAAAAAAAACACACAAGCATTACAATTTTGACTCCCACATTTTTGTGGACTGTGGAGCTAGTCAAGTATGAGAGAAAAGTGGGTTAAAGGGTTGTTTGGATTTGTTGTTTCTATAACTCATAACTCTGTTTCTATCACTCATAATTCAAAATATGTGGGTCCCACAAAAAAACTCTATTTGGATTTGTTTCAATTACTTAATTTCAGTTTCTAATGGTATTTTGGTAATTAAACACACACTGAGGGTCCCACGGTTAGAGTCCAACTGCAACTTTTGACCCTTTTGTTTTTTTGGTCATTGGGTTTGGTGAGTTTGGGAGAATTTTTTTTTTTTTTTTTTTTTCCTTCCACGCTGGGTTTGGTTTGGTCTTCTTCATCATTGTCTTTTTTTTTCTTTTTTTCACTAGGTTCGGTGAGTTTGGGTTTTCTTTTTTTCTTTTTCCTTTCACACTAGGTGATCTTCTTCTTCTTCTTTTTTTCTTTTCCTTTTCACGTTGGGTCTGGTCTGGTCTTCTTCATCATTTTTTTTTTTTTTTCCTTCCACACTGGGTTTGGTTTGGTCTTCTTCATCATCGTCTTTTTTTTTCTTTTTTTCACTAGGTTCGGTGAGTTTGGGTTTTCTTTTTTTCTTTTTTTCTTTTTCCTTTCACACTAGGTGATCTTCTTCTTCTTCTTTTTTTCTTTTCCTTTTCACGTTGGGTCTGGTCTGGTCTTCTTCATCATTTTTTTTATTTTTTTTATTATTTTTTTTTTTAAGGTTCGATGAGTTTGGGTATTGGGAGTTGAAGGAAAAAAGAAAAAAAAGAGTAAAAGCTGCACGAAGTTACAAGTATGGGGCCCACAAAAAGTTGAAAATTTTGAGTGATGTGAACTGAAAACAGTGTCCAAACGGGTGGGATTGGAAAAATTGGGGTATTTTAAGTGGTGAGTAATGAGTGACGAAAATTGAGTGATGAATGATGAGTGATTAAAAAAAAAGAAAAAAAAAAACCCAAACATGCCCTTAATTTTTCCCTTTTTACATACACATAATTTTTACCTCCCCATCTATCTTCGCCATTTAACATGGGTTAATTTACTAGTTATAACTTGCAATGAATTTCCCATAAAAAGTTCTTTAAATGGATAAGAATATACACCGTTTATAACAATTCAGATTTCCTTGGATCTAAATAATTTCTTCAAAAGCTGCACACTATTCTTGTCCTGAGAGATAGTTGAATGGACTTTTTCTTACTACTTTCCTACGTTCTTACTTTATGTATTCTTGAAAGTCAAAACCAACTAATAAAAAAGGTAGAATCTTATCAAAGAAAACAAAGTAGATTCCTATCAAAAAAAAAAACAAAGTAGATTCTTATATGAAAAAGGAGATTCATTTGTCCATGGAGTTGAAACTAGTTTCTCATTTTTCTAGATGAGGATGTGCCACTAGTCTAAAGGTCATTTGAAAATGATTTACTTCTAAATATATAAAATTTACTGTTACATATTATGATAAGATTTTTTTTTTCTTTTTTTTTACTACAATAAGATGAAGGCACCTTTATCCAGGGTCCGATTCCGACAGTTAGAGAGGCAGTCGCAAGATAATAGAGGCTCTTGACAATTTATTTATTTATTTATTGATAATAAGGCTCTTGACGATTTGATTAAACTTAGGAGTTAGGACCATACTAATTTTATATAGATTTGATTATATAAAGTTGATTCAGTATAATAGTTGGTCACTCAACCTGCCCCAACAGCTCCATTGACATAATTACTCATTGTATCAAAGTTTTGGTTGTCCAGTGGACCACAATGTCTTATAGAAAACATTAAGGGCGCATCAGGACATTACATTTAGTCCTTCCAAATTTCAAGTCATTTCGATTATAATGGGGTTGCTGAAGAAACTGAAGCTATTATTAGAAATCATGTCATAAGATAATGTTCAAAATATTGTCATCATGTCATGTCTCTTGCAAATTAATGTAGGATGACAATTGAAGATGCAAAGCTATCAACAAAAATGGTGTCTTTGAGAATCTAACTCATTTCATTTCCAAAAACAAGTGATGAATATTAAACTGCATTACCAAGAAAAATATCAGACAGTGGGATGAGACTATAACACATCAAGAGACCAACCAAGTCTACACAGAGAACAGCAAGGAAGAAGCATTAGAATGAACATGCAAAACCAGCATCAACATCATTTACAACCACTTCTCATCTGCCATCTGCAGATGTAAAAGACTCAGCAAATCCGTATGGGCGTGTTGGTATGCTGGTCTGAGTATTGTCTAAACTTGGAACAAGTGAAGAGGAAGAAGATTCCATGTTGCTTCCACCTTCATAAGCCTGCCACTTCTTAAGTGCTTGAGGCAAGGACATTTCGAGGTCAATGCCATACAAGTCTTCTGGATTTTGGTCACTTGGTTTCCAAAGCTCAACCAGAGATGACAGCACGTTGACAGCATGACCCATGTCGGGTCTTTGAAATGGTTCCCTTGCACAACAATATCCTGCCAACTCAGCAACTTTGCTTATACTCGCAATTGTTTCCTCATTGAGGTCAATCGTGGGGTCAATTGCCTTGCAGAACGAATCCTTGTTGATGTACATTCTTTTGAACCATGTTACAAGGTGCATGCTCTCCTCAGGCTGGGTCTCATCGAGTGCTTTTCTCCCAGTGATTAGCTCCATCAAAATCACCCCAAAACTAAATATGTCGACCTTGGTTGTCACTCGACCAGTAACTGTAATCATAAGTAAAACAAATAATTTTAAGTTGGTGTAAACCAAGGAACATCCACGAAAATGAAATGCATTCTAGAGCAAGTTTAATGCCAGATTTAATGCATTGCTATATCAAGAAAAATAGATTTGTTATCCATCTAGGCCTAAAAGAACGTTCACAATTATTGAAGTGTACAGAAATGGAACATGAAGTACCTGCATATTCCGGCGCCAAGTATCCGAAAGTTCCAGCAATTCTTGTCTCAATTGAGCCTTTCCCTTCTGGAGCAAGACGCACAAGGCCAAAATCCGCAACCTTAGCTCTCATATCATCTCCAAGAAGAATGTTTGAAGGCTTTAAGTCCCTATGTATAAAGCTTTGATGGGCCAACCCATGGAGATACTCAACACCCCTTGCCACGTCTAAGGCAAGGGTCAACCTTTTGGTCCATTCCAGTGGTTTCAATCCTTCTTCTGCCCAGTTGAATATATGCCTGCTGAGTGTGCCCTGAGGCATGTACTCATATACAAGAAGCCTCTCATTCCCATCCAAGCAGTAACCAAGAAGGGCAACAAGATGCCGGTGCCGGACCTTAGTCAAAACGGCAATCTCAGACTTAAATTCAGTCAATCCCTTGCCAGCTATTACCCCGGACTCCATTCTCTTTACTGCAATCTTAGTACCATCATGCAACTCCCCTTTGTAGACAGTCCCAAAACCTCCTTGTCCTAATATATTTTGTTCACTGAAATTGTTAGTCACGTTCCTGAGGACTTGGATCGATATCACCATGTTACCTGCTTCAACCATTTGTATGTCACCAGGCTCACCGCTAGGAAGATTTTGCGCCTCACTGACTGCACCAACACTAACACTCGAACCTGCAACTGTGATCTTCACACTCTCACTATCAGATGCAGAATGGCGAGGATGAATCACCATTGCATTTGGGCTCTGTACTCTGCTAAATCGCTTTTGCTTCATCTTGTTCAGACAGAAAACCAACAAACCAATCAAGAAAATCAGAAACACACCTCCAACGATGGAAAACACAATTAATCCTATAATTGTCGAGGATTTCTTGCCACCTTTTCCAGAACCACCGCTATTTTGAGAACCTGTACCTGTAGATGGACTCACTGGATTCTGAGATGGTGCACCTGAAGTTGAAGAACTACTTTTCTCCTTTCCTATATCAGGGTTACCATTAGTCTTCACCATCACATTACTCTTAAAAGCTGGGATTTTCCCATACAGCTGATTGTTTGAAACATCTAGCTCAGCAAGCGCAGGCAGAGTAGTAAGTTCCACCGGAATTGAACCCGTAAGATTGTTATCAGCAAGTATGAGTTTTTGCAACGATTTGAGAGATGAAAACTCCGTAGAAATCGAACCTGTAAGACCCAGATTCTGAAAATTCACAATAGTTATATTCCCATTGCTACAAGTGATCCCAATCCAATTCACACACGGATCATTTCCAGTCCAACTAGTCGCAAACTTTAGCGGATAACCCATTAATTTCACAATCGAAAGCAATGTATTCACTCTAGAATCACACTTACCAGGAGTGGGCAAACAAAAGCTATTTGAGTCACTGGACATATCCATTACCACCCCACTTGAGAACTCAGGCATTTGTCCTTGAAGCAAATTGTTTGTCAAATTCACTACCTTCAAAGATTTAAGACTCAACAATGACACCGGCACAGGGCCTGTAAACTTGTTATCCCTCAAACTCAAGCTCTCCAACTCTTTCAAGCTTGTAAAATCGGGCAAAGGACCCGAAAAGGCATTACTTTGCAACCAAACCTCTTGCAAGAAAGTCATGTTTTGTATAACATCAATGGGGCCACTAAGCTTACCATCACTTGCTTGCCCATTAACCCACAAGGACTCAATTTGTGAGTGAGCAAATGTCAAAGGCAAGCCACCTTGTAAGCTATTGAAAGCCAAGTGCAAATTAGTCAGACCAGGAAACACATCGGCACTGAAAAACTCGGGTATGGTTCCAGTAATATTGGCCGAGTTGGCCGAAAAGTTCTGAAGTGTGGAAGCGTCTTTCAGAGTTTCAGGGATTTCCCAACCGGCAAATGGATTATTATCAATCTCAAGAGACTGAAGCGAAGACATACCAGTAAAGAAATCACTAGGAATGAAACTAAACTGGTTGCTACTTAGTAAAAGTACTTGTAATGAAGCTAAGCCATTTAAGCTAGGAAGTGGACCTGAGAGTTCGTTGAATTGAAGCTCTAAGCGTTCCAGTTGGGTCAAGTTTTGCAGGGTTGGAGGGAGTGTACCTTTGAGGCTTTGATGGCCGATTTGGATCCGGGTGACCCGTTTGTTATCTGAGCAGACCACATGGTTCCAGAGGCAAGGGTCCGGGTCAGACCAGCCGAGAGAGTCGGGTGCATTGAGAGTCTTCTTGAGAGCTAACATTACTGAAGTGTCATCTGAACTCGCCGGCGGGTTTGCTTGAGAGCTAACACAGAGGAAGATTGAAGAGAACCCAGAAACAACAATGGCTAAAAGCAAGAGCTTGTTGTTGTGTTCAGAGTGAGTTTTCTTCTTCATTTTTAGAGAGGGAAGCAGAGAGATGGGTGTTTAGGAAAGTTTGTGAAGAAGGTTTTTCAAGGTTGTTTCAGGTGCATTGGATGAGCTGGGTTGAGTTAAGAAACAAGAAAACACAAAGGTTGGAACTTGGAAACTGAACGTAGCAAAAAGACAGAGAGAAGTTTCAAGTTAGGGTTGGTTTCGAGGATTTGAGAGAAATTGCACATGGGGTTGTGGGGTCCAAAGGTCTGAAAGCTATGGCTGTCATAACAGTGGTGAAAGGCTGGATGTGACTTGTAACTTGTATAAGTAGGGTTCTGATTCCTGGCCCCCCGGGCACGAGACCAAGTTGTAATTGGCACTTCGACTCTGGATATTGGTTAATAATGGTTTTTAAAGATTTGAGATAATCAAAAAGTTAACTCTTTTTTTTTTTTAAGTTGATAACAATAGTTTTTTGATTTATGAATTGTATAGTAAAAAGTTGATTTTTGTTATTATTTATTCTTAAAGCTTATTGGAGTAAAAATGTAGAATTATTATTCCTATTATCCTTTTCCGGTTTTTAACATACTTTCAAGGGAAAATATGGTAAATCATGCATGGGGAGGCATGGTGTATTTTTTCTTTTTAAATGCTTAAATCAAATAAAAAATAAATTTAATTAATCTATATATATATATATATATATATATATATATATAAAACCGAAGCCTTTGCTGGCACCACAATTTTCCACGTCAGCACAATATTTAAAAAATAAAAAATAAATAAAAATTATAACTCCTCAAAACCCTAGCAACCTTACCCCTCTCTCAAGTTAAGAAATATAAAGCCACGGTTTCTGCAAACTTTCTCTCTCTCCAGACGTAGGAAGCCCTAAAGCATTCAAGATCTACAATGCACGGTATAGATTTTAGCTTATAAAGTTCAGCTTTTGTAAGGTTAGTTTTGTTTATATATTAATTAATATATAGTACTTTACCAAAATTCTAACTGCGCTATCATAAAATATTATTATTAGTATGAATTTTATGGTGTTGCGGTGTTCAAGAATTAAACCAAAATTTTTTTAAATTATCTATAATATTTTGTCCTCTGAAAATTGTATCTCTTTGATTTTATTATATTGTGTTTCTTAAGTTATAGAGAGATTTTTTTTGGTTTCTGCAAACTCTCTCTCTCTTCAGATGTAGGAAGCCCTAAACGCACGGTATAGCATTCAAGATCTACAACTCACGGTATAGATTTTAGCTTATAAAGTTCAGCTTTTGTAAGGTTAGTTTGTTTATATATTTAGTCCTTACGTTTAGGTTTAGGTTTAGGTTTAGGTTTTATGAGATTTATATATTACTACTATGTGGCTAAATTTCCCGTGACATTAGTTTTATGTTTTTAACCAAATACATCAGGAAAGCAAGAGAAGACGCATAAATATTTAGTCCTTACGTTTAGGTTTTAAGAGATTTATATATTACTACTATGTGGCTGAATTTCCCGTGACATCAGTTTTATGTTTTTTTTTTTTTTTAATTTGTTTTATGTAAGGTTAGTTTGTTTACATCAGTTCTTTATCTCAAAGATAAGGCCTTTATTTCTACCGCAAGAACTATTTAGGTATGTGTCCCTTGCAAGCACACATGAACTTAAATTGTCTTTTAATATATGCATGCTTTATTATTTTCTAATTGTTTTCCCGTGCATCGCACGGGTTAGCGACTAGTAATATATAAATTACTAAACTTATAGCATGGTATTTAATTCTAATAGTTTACTAGTCAAATAATTATACAAAAGAAAAAAAAATGTGTATACGTGTTATACAAGAAACATAAATTAAAAATTACATCATCTAGACACATAACTAAGTATTATTTATATTAGCTTTCTATTGAAGGATTATTTGTAGAATGTTGACTATGGTGTTACTAAAAAAAAAAATTGATGTTCTTAAAAAGTTGTATTGAAGCAAATCAGCTGAAAAATTAAAAGAAAAAATCGATCCAAAATCATACAATATATAAGGTTTTAAGATTAACATATAACATGTTAGGGAAAGAAAGTAAATAATTAAGAATAAAATATATAATCAACTTTAAAAAAAAAAAAAAATTTCCCAGTGTTAATTAGTAGTAGATATGAAATTAAAAATATTTATATTTGAAACTTGCACTTCAAGTTGATGATTAATGTTATTAGTTTTTATTTTCATTTTAAAAAAACGAGTCAGTAAAAAAACCTAAGATTTAAATATAATAATTGAGGCTTGATGTATGGGTCAAGTTAGGTCCAGATTCAACTTAATCAGGTCTGGTCAAAATTGCCTATGAGCTCAGAATCTTATTAGACTAAAACAATTGCTATTTCTATTACCCATACCTTTTTTTTTATTTTTTTAATACGGGAACCTATACCCTTTCTTTTCGTGAGGATTCAGGCAAGTTAGTAGCCCCAAGTCCAATTTTGCTGATTCTCAAAAAAAAAAAGAAAAAAAAAGCGTCCAATTTTGCTAGTTCTAAAAGTTTATATAGGTATAGGAGTTGGGTTAGGTGTCAAACACACGAGTGAACTTGACTAAAATGCAAACTGCCACCTCTGAGTTGCAATTATTTTAATTTGGTTTCTTTATAGTTCAATTTTGGAATATTTATTTGTAATGTGATAATATCATTTAATTTGGTTTCTTTATAGTTCAATTTTGGAATATTTATTTGTAATGTGATAATATCATTTAATTTGGTTTCTTTATAGTTCAATTTTGGAATATTTATTTGTAATGTGATAATATCATACAACATTTGGAATCTCATTTTCATATATATTTAAGCAAAAAAAGACATAATTAAAAAAAAAAAAAAAAACTAACGGTTAAACACACACACTTAATTACATTCTCACCAAGTTCAAACACATTATTTAACCCAAAATACCACTAAAATAAAAAAAATAAAAACATAATTTTAGTATATTAAAATTATGTCATTTAACAACTTTAGGGCCTAAATTTAAATAATTGGACCCAAATTTTGTTGTGTTGACTACAGGGCTGAAGCCAAAACTTAGAGTTAGGGAGACGACTTTACTGTTGGCTGTGTGCAGTGGTTTTAACCTCCGACTTTGTAGCTACTTAGCCACTGTGGTTTTTTTTTTTTTTTTTTTTTGGGTAAGATCAAAATTATTTTTGTTTAAAATTTTTTAAATGGCAAAGTTGTTTATTTTGGATAAAATTGGTTGATTGGGTTTATTTTTTTTATTTTATTTTCAGTTTTATTATTGGTAATTTTTGTTATTAAACTAATTTTTTTTGGGCTTGTACATTTAGTTTTAGATTTTTTTTTATAGTCTCTAAAATGAAGAAAATGCTAGAGTTATAAACTTTTTTTATAAATTGATGATGTGATGAGTGGTTATTAGTAAGTAAAAAATGATGTAAGTAGTTGGCCTAGATGCGAAACAATAAAAATTTGCTATCAAAACAGTTTATAAAAAAACAGTGGCTCCATCCCTGGTTGACCATAAATAACATAATTGAATTAAATTTTTTTTTTATAAAATGATGTATTGCATTAATTAATGTAGCCACATAATTAAAATCATTGAAAATCCATGTATGTAATAGAATCTAAAACGAACTAGTATAACTTTAGTTTTAAGGGCTCCTTGGAGTATGGTGCATTGGTAGGAGTTTTGGATTGGATCATACTTGTGGGTCCATGAGTTGTCTAGTTCGAGTCACGTGCTTCTCAAAAATGTTGTGTCACGACATAAAATAGCCCTAACACACTCAGTGGTGCCCCACGCCATGCATATTGTGGATTCAAGTGGGCGGGGTCAATAATCACACGTATGATGCTTTTTTTTCATATTAAAAAAATTTTAAAAAAAATTAAAAAACTTTAGTTTTATGTTAGCCTTATAAGAGCATCTCCAATGACCTATGTAAACCTAAAATTCTCTATATAATAAAGAGTGAAACCCAAAAAAAGCTCTCCAATGGACTCTTTATTCCTAATTTTTTTTTTTTGGCTCATGAATAGTAGCACATCAAGTCTAATGAGTTACTGTTCACTCTTTAAATGCTTTTTTCCTATTATAATAAGGGTCATGCTTTTTAACATCACTTTTATAGGAATGAAAAAAACTGTCAAAACATTAATTGTTTTTTTTTTTTCTTTTCCCATAAAAATTTTCTTAAACGGGATTCTTAACCAGTACCCTAAGGATGTTGAATAAAAAAAAGTTGGAAGATGTGTAGTTATTAAAAAAAGAATAAATAATGAATGAAGAAATAATATTTAAATGAGATAGAGAATGTGATAGAGAATTTATTAAAAGTGTATTTGAAAAAGTGAGTAACTAAAAACTAAGTTACTGTTTATTCTCCAAATAGTACAAAAATTTGGAAATTCTTCTGCTCTAACTAACATGTGCTTCCTCCTCGCGCATGGAAATTTGTTTTGTTATGCATCACACGTGTTGATATGTTTACATGTTTAGTGCAGAAGCAAGGACAGGCACTGTGCACATGGCCTTATTTGTTGGGAGTACGCTAATCAATAATCATGACGCTGAATTGAATAATATTAATGGGTGTCGCTAGTTGCATTATGCAATTATATTAATTGTTCTTAGTTGTATAACATTCAAGTATTTCTTTATTACTCTAAATTGTTGCGGGACATTAATTTACCCCACAGCTTCCTTAAGGACTTAAGGTTGAAAGTTTTATATTTGAAAAAAAAAAAAAAAAAACTCTTATTAAAATGATTAAACTTGATTTTATACCATCTAAAAGTCATGACTACTATTTGGTCTCGATCTTTGAGACCACGTTTTAGTCTTGACATTAAGACCAATTTGATATTTTTTAGACTACTATTTCATCTTGATCTTGAGTCCACATTTTGATCTTGACATTAAGACTAATTTGGTATTTTTTTTTTACCTAAAATCAAATGTTCTTCGCGTTCGTTTGAATGATATTTGGAAATCTAAATGGACAATAATTTCACAAAGAAGAATAAAGGATAATTTCACATTGACAATCTCCCTATTTAGACCCCTTTTTTTTTTTTTGAGCATCCCGTTCTTAGACTTAAAAGAAGAGGGGGGGGGGGGGGGTGGGGGGAGATAGGGAGAAGCAAATTATGATTTAAGAAATAACACAGGGCTAGGGCCAAACTTTAATGTGTTGCCAAATTCGAGTGAAAAGACACTTTTTGATGCATTTGATTCTTAATTTATAGTGTTAAAGTTCCATGTTAAAGAAACAAGAAAACAACTTAAGAATCTAGTTTATAAATAAAAGTATTTGTTTCCTCGACTCTTATTCGACTCTTTCTTGATCTACTGAACCTCGACTTCTAGTTGATTTATCAAGATGTGGGAATCAGCAACGCGAAAAGCCCATAATTTGTTTGTTTCAAACCCAATCTGAGCCCCATTTGTTGTGTTATTTAAAGGACATTATAAGCCATCCCTAAATAGCAGAGAGAGAAAACTCTGTCTATGTTGTTAGGGTTTGTGTAACCAAGTTTCTATCAATTTTACCATTCCCAATTCGAGCCCTATTTGTTGTATTATTTAAAGGATCTAGCATAGACTTGCTGTTGTGAATTCGGTCACGGATTGAAGATCAACACACATTGAAGAAGGCCGTTAAGAAGAGTAATCCAATCGAGTTGGAGTTGCACTTAGCTCAGTAGGTTTTATCGTAGGTAGGTACTTCAGGATCAGATATTTTCATTGTACTTTTAACCTCAATCTTAGTTAGTGAAGTCTTCAAGGATAGGTGACCTATATATAATCCCGCGCCCACTATGGGTTTTTCTATTTAGGTTTTCCTATCATGACCATATCATCTATATCAAATTTATTTTTCGCTACTTTGAACTCTAGATAAGTGATATGGTTGTGCCCAATGCATTATAATTGAATATTTGCATAATTTAATAATTTAATCAATTTGGATAATTGATTAAAATTAATTGGGGTAAAAATAAACCCAACAGAGTCTAATCTCTATCTTAGTCATTAATCATCATAAGCGAACCTTAAATCTTTATTCTAAAGCAGAAATTTGAATTGAACTAAAGTCTAATAAAGTTCCAAGGTCTTATGGAGAGATTTCAGATAACGAGCAAAGATGTTTGAATAGCTTAAATAGGAGAAGAACCTCCATAACTAGAATGAAAAATTTATAGTTATTGCCTCTACTATGCCTATGGTAGAATGTTTTGATCCTATTAAGGCCTTCTTCAAGAGAAGCGGGCTCAATAGCAAAAGTTATGCGGATCCAATTTTTCATTCCAACAACACACCCTGCAAAACGCAAGTGTCTATGATTAATAAGATAGCATTTTAAAAAGAAAAAAAATAAAAAATAAAATAAAACAAAAAATTCTGATTAGAGTAGCAGCTACATCTACGAAGACGTACAAACAATTTCATACATGTATACGTATTTACAAGGATCTAAACACTAGGTTTTTGAGTTTTTATATTGACATCATTGTCCAAGATTGTTAGTTTTTCTGTTTGTTGGCCAGGGTAGCAGCTCATTTTCTTCCTCTCTTTTGTCCATCAATTGGTAAAGGATATCAATTTAATTAGTTGTAATAGTCATGATCGACATCCAAATTTTTCAAGAATTTCTTATATATATATGATCAGAGTCTTCTTGAAAAGGTTAGTGACACACTAGAATTTGTGTTATAAGAAAATTTTCGAATATAATTGGACTTCAGATGGGACAGATTAATTGATAGGTTAATTATAGGTTTACATTGTACTATCAATGTAAATCTTATATTAATGCTAGTACAATGTAAACTAAGAATTTTCCTAACTAATATTCAACAACCCTAATTTAGGCATTAGGTATGCTAAGTTCTTACCAAACATCCCTACTAAAAAACGAGTAGAATTAGAAATTTCATATGCTAGATCTTTGATGCAATACATAGCCTAGTTGAGAATGCAATTTAAAAAAAAAAAAGTATGCATGCAAAAAGAATGAGAATGATTTAAAGCAATGGCAACAAGTATAATTCTTACCTGGTAGAACAATCACAGATTCCTCCTTGGCAAGCTTGAAGCAAAAGTCCATATCATCACTGATGTCTTCAAGAAGTGACAGGTTTAAGTTCGCCTGTGATTTTATTTTATTTTTGCAAAGAAATTTTCATTCAAAAATGTTGACAATGTTAATGTTGAAGCACTACAAATCTGTAATTTTAAATGTCTTTACCATTACAGACATAGATCCTGCGGGTTTGTGTGGACACGTAAGGCAAGGAATCTCTTTAATTCTATCATAACAAATATTTGCAGCTTCTCTGATTATGTTAATAATTTTTGAGAAGAAATCATCTTTTGTATTCTCATGGATCTGAGCAACTGCTCCCTGTAACAAAGAATAAGTCATTGTTCTTGGTAAGGGCTATGAAATATAAGAGGATGGATTTTCATACATGTCTCATTGTACTTTGGAAAAGTTATCAAAGATGATGATTTATCTTGATAAATGTACATGCAGGTAGGGGAAGCAAATGGCATATTTAAAAGGACAAGCCAGATTTCATTCTAATATGAGTCTTCGGCAGCTCTATTACCTCAATGATCACGGCCGAACATGTAGAACAAATACAAAGCAATGATAAATTCATATGCATTGGACACGCATACAAGAGAATTAGTTTTAGAAAAAATTAATGTAAGAAGGAAACTCCAATTACCATTGTCATAATTCGTAAAATTGTTTATCATACACAAGTTCTGCTGAACTTTCTTTTGCAATTATGGGCTTATTATGGCTCCATCAGCGGGGCAGGGGTTTGTTAGGAAATAGAAGTGAAACTGATTTGAGTGAAAGATATCAAGTGTTAACAATTAAATAAACTAATACAGTGCTAAAGACTAAAGTTTTTGTATGGTTGCAGAAAAAAAAGACAGAGAAAAGGATATAATGAAAAAAAAAATGATAAATTGAAACAAACATAAATTCTAATTCAATGAGGTACGAGTAAATTGAATAATTGATGCAATTAAGGGTAACACAGAATTTGATATATAAAATACTAATATATTTAAATAGGAAATGATAAAAATTGTTGTCTATATGTTCGTATGAGGCTTCTGATATAGGTGGTCAGGTATTCTCCCAGATATTAGGGCCTAGAAGCCCTGTCAATTGGCGTTTTTATCTGCTTATGTGCAATACTTGAAAATGAGGACTTACGAATATTTGAACAAGTGAGAATATGATTAAGTTCAAATGTTAGTACACTGTTATATGTACATAGAACATTATATGATACCCAAAAGGAGGCTTCTTAAATTACGTATATACCTGTATGAATGTTGCGGGTTGGGGCATATGTTGAGATAGCTTTCAAGGCTCTCCAAAACCTGGGAATATGAAAGCAAACATACAAATCTGACAATGTCAATGCTCGGCTCAACGACTTTTAAGGAACTGAAACAATCAAAAAGTAGGACATCTTAATTAATATGTGAACTTGACAAAGGAAGTGAAAATGAATTATGTTCTTCAGTTCAATTCGCAATAGCATAGGCTAGCACTTCTGGTGACTGCATTGTGCAGATACAATTGTCCCCTCTCTTTACTAGCACAGAAGCAAGCCTTATTGTTTAGCTTGTACGTGGCCTTTTAAAGTCGGCAAAGATTTCTACATTTTTATTGACACTTCTGGTAACTGTATGAAATTGACTTTCATTCATCACTTGCTAACTAATCCAGAAATGTGCAATCCTCATATTCCACATACATTGGGTGAGCGAGAGAATTATTAGATGAATTTGATCAATTACAGATATATCAAGAATTATTATTTTCACCCACAAATCAAAGAAAGAATACCATATGAGAGAAATCCTGTGACAGAGAGATTGCCCTTGTAGTCAAAACTCACTTAAGAAGGAGAGAGAAAGAGAGAGTAAAAATATAGAGATAGACCACTCACCCCAGATTTTTCAAGGATACCACTGGGGTCATTTGTCACAATCCAACCAATCCTCCAGCCAGGAACAATCCACGTTTTTGATATAGACCCAAGTGTAACAACAGGTACAATTGATCCAAACTCTCCCATTGGCACAAATGGATCACTCCCAAAAACAATACGGTGGTAAACTTCATCAGCAATCACAAGAATGCCAAGTTTTTTTGCAGTCTCGGCAACCTAAAAAACTTGAAAACAAGAACTTTAATTTCAAGAAATATATCATTGGCACTAGTCCTAATCTCACATTGTGACAACAAAATTGAAAACAACCGAAATTTCAAGTTTTAAGGTGTAGTTTGACAGACCTTTTTCAAATGCTGGTACGTGAAGACATTTCCACAAGGATTGCCAGGACTAATGAAAAATATAGCAACAGTGTTCTCATCAGCTAGAGCTTCAACAGATTCAAGATCAATCTCCCAACTTTGGTCGGAAAGAAGACCATAATGGCGGACTTGGAGATGGCTGAAAGCAGCACGAACATCATAGAATGGATAGCCTGGTTTAGGAAGCAAGATGTTTGCACCAGGGCGAGCAAGGACAGATGATTTCTATTGCTTGTGAGCAACCAACAGTGAGATAAACATCATCTGCCGATAATTGGTACGTCAGATCACGAGAGAGATATTCAGCAATAGCCCTGTTAAGGAATGGAAGTGTGATGAGCATCAATTAGAATGACAGTAGTTTGAAATTTTCAAGTGCTTTTTGTTATACTTATGTTGGAACTTTAATTGATCTACATCCTTATTTTAGTTTGTTTTTTATTTTATTTTATTTTTATAGGATTTTAACTTATAGGGTCCACTTCTAATAATTGTACTATTTATCATCAAACCAAGACACCAATCGTTATTTAGTGTAGGCAAGGCGAGAATTGAATCACAAATCTCTTATTCAACCATCAAAGACTTTACCAGTTGAGCTAACTGGAACACACCTGACTTTATTTTAGTTGGTTATGCTTCTTTGTGAGGAAAGAATAAGCGCACATTGATAGTTTTTTTTCGCCTTTTCTAATGTTATAAAATTTCCTTAGCTTAGCTCAAAATGTCATATTTAGCACAACTCTTGATATTTTAAACTTGAATCAAAGGTTATTTTTTAAAATAGAAATATATTTAAAATTTTAAAATAATTTTTGTTTGGTAATTCTATTGTTTAGAGAGAAATAATTTGCAATTTTCTAAACAAAAAGTAATTAATTGTAAAAGACTGTTGGTATTCTCAAGAGCTAGCTAGCAGTATATGAAAATTCTTCCTTATCAAGTAGAAATGTCAAAATAGGTAGGGTCTGGTGTGATGGCAAGTGTCTTCCACCAAAAGTAACAAACCCTAAGTTCAAGTCTAGGAATCAGTTTTTCTAATTTTTTTTTATTTTTTTATTTTTAAAATGGAGTAAGGTTGCCTACCAATCACCTCTCCTATATCATGAAAAAAAAAAAAAAAAAAATCAGAGATTCATGCGCTAAACAAGAACAATGTATAAATGTCGTTTGTTTATATTAAATTCTTACATATTGTCTTTAATTCTTTATAATGCAATATGATAAAATTTAACAATTAGAGTGAACAAAAACAAAAACTTAAAACACAATTAAATCACATCAACCTAAAGTAAAATTCTAAAAAGCATAAAAATTTATCAACCTAAAGCAGAGATGCAAAAAAAAAAAAAAAAAATCCACCAAAAATTTGAGAGAGAAAGAGAGAAATAAAATTTTTTTGTGAGGAAAAATTATGCATATAATGGAAGAGAGAATGTCAAATTTATACTAAAAGGATGATAATAAGAAGAAACAAAATGAGTACAATAATAAGGAAAATAAAGGGAAAGATGAAGAGTGATATTAAGATAGAGGGTAGTGGAGAGATAAAAATGTAAAGGGAATAAGAAAGATTGGAGAAAGTGTAAATGTTAAAAAAAATGAGTACAATTTTATTTATTTGAATTTAAATAAAATATTATATGTTTAATTTTTTTTAAAAAAAAAGAAAACATAAATAATTTAATTATATGGAAGATGTGACTGAGTTTAAATATTGAATAAAATAATATGAAAAGAAAAAAATGTTTAAAAAAATATAATAATAAACACCAAATTACCCAAATCATGTTATTTAATATAATAATATATATTATTTTTAATTTTTAATAACGCAATAGGATAACATTTAACAATAAAAAAGAACAAAAAAACTTAAAGCACAAAACTAAATCGCATCAACTCAAAGTAGAGCTATAATGAACACAAAAATTTATCAACTTAAAGTAGAGATGCAGGAAAAAAAAAATACTCCAAAAAATATTGAGAGAGAGAGAGAGAGAGAGAGAGAGAGAGAGAGAGAGAGAACTTTTTTTGTGGGGAAAAACTATGCAAAGAATAGAAAAGAGAATGACAAATTTATAGTAAAATGATGTGAATATAAAGAGACAAAATAAAGGAAGATGAAGGGAAAGATGAATAGTAATATTAAGGTTGAGGGTAGTGGGAAGATGAAAATGTAAGAGAGGGAAAGATGAAGAGACAAAATTAAGGAAGATGAAAGGAAAGATGAATAGTGATATTAAGGTTGAGGGTAGTGAAGAGATGAAAAGGTAAGGGAATGAAAAAGGTTGAAGAAAGTGTAATCATTAAAATTAAAAAAAAAAAAAGTAAACGTAAAAAAAAAATTATAGAAAAATTGGAAAAAAAAATGATAATGACATGAATACTGATGTGACTCGACTGAAGCGCAGCAACAATAAATGCTACACTTCAATTTTTAGATATATATATATATATATATATATATATATATATATATATATATATAAATTTGATATTTGGACACCACAATATATATATATATATATATATATATAAATTTGATATTTGGACACCACAATAATGGTAACCATTGTGCACCAATTCAAATAAATTGGTTGATCTGATGTAGTTTAACTAATCACGCTATCAAGCGTTGACTAGCAAGCTGTTAAACTTTGTGCCTTATTTCCAGAAAGCAAATGAAGTTAAAAAAAAAAAGAATTACAATACCAAATGTAATCTTTTGAATTTAGTTACAAATATCCATTCAAAATTATTAATAAATAGAAACACCCCTATGAATAGAACACCCAACATGGCAACACATTGGCGAAGAGAGAAAATAGCAATACCTGAGGTTGAGAGGCTTTTCAAAGAGGGGAGAGTGAGGTATTGGTGGTTGTGCTAACAAGAAGACACACTAGTGGCTAAGAACAACGCGTCGCTAGGAGGCAAGAGGCCGCCGTCACCAGTAGAGGGAGGCAATATCACCAGCAAAGGGAGGCGGTGTCGTGGCATGCTAGGGTCCGTCAATCTCTCTTTCCTCCTTTCCTCTCTTGCGCCTCCGTGCATTTGTGAAACAAAAATTAGATAATGAATGGGATTTAATTTGTAACCGGGTTATAATTTTAAATTTGATTTCAAACGAGCCAGTTTGCTAAAATCTTACGTGGAAATTAGTAATTGTAATTTTTTTAATTTAAAAAATGTCATGTCATTAAAAAAAATGTCAAGTCATTAAGTAACACCACTAATGACAGTTAGTAAAAAAACTAATACAACTCATTTTTTTAACTTGAGTGACCAATTGTGCTCAGTTGTAACTTGAGGAACCAATTGTGCTCTAGGGGTAACCTTGAGGGACCAACATTGTAGTTTCACCTCAACTCATTTTTTTAACTTGAGTGACCAATTGTGCTCAATTGTAACATGAGGAACCAATTGTGCTCTGAAGGTAAACTTGAGGGACCAACATTGTAGTTTCATCTACTCTAAACAAAGATTTTTTTTTTTTTTTTTTTTTTAATATATGAAACTAAGTGACATGAAAAAAATACAACACCCATCAATATACACCCCACAAACGATAGCTCCCGTAGTGTCCCCAATCTTAGCTTGGCAGCGCCTCTGGTAGGAAAGGCTCCATGGTTCAAACATAGGGGGATTTGGGCTTTGAATTTTGATTAATTGAAATACTACGATGAAGGACTATTTGTTATAGACCCTATTCATGGAGGAAGTATACCATGTTTCAGGTGTATGTTTCCTCCCTCTCACAAGCTAGTGGGACTGTGGGACCCATTAGCCGTGGGCATCAACTGTGAGAGGGAAGAAACATGCACTCGACATGATGGATCCGTTTGGATACAGTTTATTTTTACTGAAACTGAAAATACTGTAACGGAATAATTTTTAAATGCGTAAGTAGTGCTGTGGGACCAATTTTTAATGAAAAAGTTACTGAGAAGTGTAATTTGTGGGACTCGTAAACCGTGCACGGGTGCACTGTTCACAGTTGACTTGTCAACAATTGCGGGTTGAACAAAAAAAAAAAAAAAAAAAAAAAACGCAGATTACAAAACGCAAATGCCAAATTAATTTGAATCCAAATGGGTACGATGTATTTTTTCCTATTCATGAACTTGTAAAATGCTGATATGGCGTATTGATATTGGAGAGTGTAAATAATGAGTTTTACACCAGCTCTTATTGAATTTAAACTCTTAATTTTTCTAGTGTCTATAAAAGATAAATAAAATATATATTAATTATATTCACGTTACAAGGAACACGGTGATGCAAACAATGCACCATGAGTGGTGGCGAGTGGGATTGGCCTGCTCGAGCTAGGCTTTTTACTTGTAAGCCTTAACTGCCATGCCATCTTCTAGACTTCGAAACTCACTAGTAGGACCTCTGTTTCATGTGACTTTTTCAGCACGACAAGACTTATTCAGCATATTACACATTAGAAACAAGAATAACATCAAAAACAAAAACAGTATTCAACACGTGCAAACCAACCCTCAACATAAAGTAATATTCAATATTCCAAAAATAAGACGAAGTATTACTCATTTTTCTCACATAATAATAAATGTTATTAATTAAATTTAGAGTAGGATCTCTCATTCATGTTTCGGAAGTACTTAATAATTTTTCCTAGAACATATGACATCTCCATGAACACTCATTCAAATCAGGCATGGTTGATCTCATTAGTATCTTGGTGACTGGACAATCTTTTGATACCAACGGTTTCCTTAGAAGCTTGCTAGAGAGATGCCAACGGTGTGAAATTCCAAACTTGGGCTTTGTTGAGATTTTAAATGCTTCAGTTTGACCTCCTATTGTTTAGGGGAGCACAGAGACGAGCCCCATAGATCTGATTCTAACGTAGTAAAGCAATAAAACTACCTAACTAACCCCATCACAAAAACTCTCTCTCTCCCCTATTCAAAAAATTTTATTTATATATATATATATATCATAAAAACTAAGGGCATTAGTTCTTACCTGAACTTTCTTCTCCTTCGCCATAGCGTGATACCGGTCAAGTAGTAGAGGAAGTATTGAAGAATGGCCATGTCCCAAGTGCCACATGACCATATGAACCTCAAAAGCTTGTCCATGAAGAACAATCACAAAGATTGGATGCCTGTTTATATCTATTAACCAAAATCTGTGGGCCTTTTCTAGGAGAGTAATGCTATATACAATAATTTTCACATTTTTCACAATTGTTGAGTTTGACAAATTTTACTGGTTTTCATCTAGATCCACAACTAACATAACTTTATTATTTACTATAACAACTTTAACACTTCTGCAGAGAGAGACAGAGAGAGAGAAGTTTTAGCTCTAAGGTGACTGACTATCACATAGGCTCCAAAGCTTTTAGTTTTACAGGGGGAAAAAAAAAAACACGCACAATATTTGTGCGTGTGTTTGATGTCCTTTGGGGACCTAGCAAAATCCAGACAAATGCTAACATTCATCCATAGTCTAAGATATGTGAGATTTTAAACCACTTACAGCAAAATCAAAAGAACTAGAGGCTCAAATGCTTGGGTTATTCAAGTGAAATTATCAATTAATTCTTAGCACATGCACAGTCGAGGGGAATAAGAATCCCCTTTTCAAACATATAGATTTTCCATCCACACAAGAAGCAAGTAGAAAGGAAGAAGAATTCCCTTTTCAAACATATAGATTTTCTATACGCACAAGAAGCAAATGCAACGGTGCAAGTTAAGGTTTAGCTTAGGTTTCTAGAACAATTAGTACTACATTTCAAGCAAACACAAAGTCAATATTAAAAATAGAGGGGATCCTTAGGGGTAGTGCAATCAGTTCAGAACCACAACTTATAAAGTGGAAGTCAATAGTTTGAATATCCTCTTCTTGCTTCTCTTGAGACCGAAACTAACTTTAAGAAAAAAAAAAAAAAAAAAAAAAAAACCATTAGTTACAAGAGTATATCTAATAGAGTCTATGAATAGGACTCTAATTTGACAACCATCTTTAAGTTAGTGAAAAGGGTATCTGCAGGAGTTATGAGCAAAAAGGTACTCCTAACAGATTTTGTTGGATCTGCAGATTTCATTTAGTTGTGGTTAATTTTAAATTCTAATGACATATTGAATTTATAGAAACCAAGCTCAAGAGTGAAGGAACTAAAGGAAAGATAATCAATCATAATTTAAGCACTGGAATTACATTACATAATATGTGTCATAACAAGCATAGGAGCCCCTAAAATATCTTCACGAGGCTCTTATGCAATGACAAACATTCCAAGTAGAACACCAAACAGGATGATTGGATAAGAAAAGAGAAGGATCAAAAGTGCTAGAAAAGAAGAGAGCTATAAGAACAAAAGCTTGCAGTCATTGCCCAGGCACATCTCACTGTACAGAGATAACAGAAGTGGAGAAACTGAAGCCACATTTGAAACCAACAAACCTCTCAAAGTTTCAGTGTGAGATCAGGTGTAGAGTTGTCTATGTCAACTTGTGGAGTCACCTCTACAAAATTTATGTTTGAACTTTCAGTCAATACAAAACTAGGATGAGGAGGATTACCTGCCTCAGCAACTTGACGGAAACTACCAGGCCACAACAGCTCTGCCTCATCATCCTCGACAAAAATAGGCATTCCCATATAGCCATTTTGAAATCTTGTATTGTTTCTGACCTCAGAAGGCCTAACTGGTGGCACAAAGCCATAATGCGCTGAAGAGTGTGCTTTGATTCCCAGGGACCTGAATGAAGATCCATGCAGAGGCAGAGATGCTAGGCTGGCATACCTCTCTGAGAATATACCCATTCGCATAGCCCGCTTTGCCAGTGTTCGTTCTCTCTTATGTGCATTTTGGTGTCCACCAAGAGCCTGCGAGCTGAAGAACTTGCGTTGACAGTAATTGCAAGAAAAAACTCGTGGGATGGCTGCTGTTGTAGTATGGGATGCAGGTTCGTTGCTACTCTCGCTAGTGCTTGACAATGATAGTCCGAATGAATCCCTTCCACATAGATCATCAGTGTTGAAGCTGAGAGTCAAGTCAAGAGTGATTGGCTCCGACTCTGATTGAGCCACTATGAGATTAGTGAGATGGGAACAGTTAGTGAGGCTGTCATTGGAGGGACCTGCAGAGGTTTCTTGAATGGATATGTTGGAAGCGACTTGGCTGCTAACTTCAGAATCACTTTCCGAAAGGGCTTTTATTTCAAGGTCAAAGTTAGGTTTCATTGTCGAGCTGTGTGGTCAGTTGGAGAAGCTGGTTTACATTCTATATGAGCAACAACTAGATTCTGCCAGCCTGCAATACGACCAATCTAGACAATCTTATCCTGCATTGTGAAGCACAATAATATTCAGCACATCACACCTGATTTTCATTTATTAAGATACAACCAAGAAAGAATGTTAACATCATAGTTTTTAATGTTTATTGCCCCGGAGAATTGAGAACACAGAGGCTAACACCTAGGGTGTATGTACAAAAACTAACAATAGCAAATAAGGTGAGGCAGGAATTAGAGTCAAAAAGAAAAAAAAATGTCTTATTTCATAAAGCACAAACGAAGTCTTATGACAATGATACTCCTTTATTGTTCTAGGTATGGTCGACACCATGTACTTTCATTGAACCTGTCTGCATTGCCCCTTTTTTTTCATTTTTTTTTATGACAAGCATATTCCTTTGCTGGTGACTCAAAATGGATGTAATTGGAACAAAAATTCCTGTCACATTTGGTTTGAAAATCAGAGTATATATGTTGGCACGAACGCTATAAAACAGAACATATTCACAGTATGTAAAACATAGTAATCCTCAGGTTTAACAGACTTTTTCAGTAACAATATCGACTTAGAATGTGACTACCATTGGATCAAAAAGCTTGTACTTCCTTACATCTTCTTATTTTTCAATGCAAAATAATTCAAGAGAATAACTATTTGCTTAAACAAATTCACCAAAGGGCAGAGTGGGGTAAAACTATATCTGTCACCAACTGCTTCTCTTGATTGAATCTCAAAACCCTGGTAAAGTTATCAAACCAAAATTATTCTAAATATCTTATACTAACTGATTACAGAAAAAGGAGGCAGTTATCAAAATGTTAGCCCAAGTGGATTACTAGGTTCTGTTTTCTCTATGATGAGATTGCCAACAACAATGTTAAGAACAGGATAGCAGCAGTATAGGCAACTGAAATTTCAAAAGTATAACTTAATCAAGAACCTTAGCTCTGGGTAAGAAATATCTACAAAATCATGGTAGGTTGTCTCAAAATTTTGATATCAATGCAAATGAATTTTTTTTTCTTGGCCAGAAATTGAAATTTAATATTGCAATTCCTAGATAATTCAGAGTGAGCCCAGATAAAAAACAAAAAAAAATTCAGTTATTCTTTCCTTGTTGACTCTTGCAAACTAGCTGTCTCTGAATTCATTTGAGACTGGAAGGTCTTTCTTTCATAACAACACATGCTGGTTTCAAATCCGACTACTACAATGCATCTTCCAACAGAGAAGGAAAGAACCATTATAACATGTATCTCTTCACTGAGTATGGTGCATATCTTCCCACTTATTATTTACTAGTACTTCGACATAAAATATCGGAAATGGGTGTGTTTCATCTGAAAGTATTTATCTCCATCGGGAGATCACACCACCATGTGCAATGCCAAAATCATGAATTTTACGTATGCACAATTTTTATGCTCATTATGTTCATAATTTCTTCAATTGCATTTAGATTTTAAATTTAAGGATTAAGTATCTTTATACTTTTATTATTAAATAAAACGGAGCCTTTTAAATCTTGATTTTAGAAATACATACAAAGTTTTAAGACCAAGGGAGTTATAAGAATGACTATTCTGAAATAGACTGCACCAGCCAAAACACCTACAAATTCAATTCAAGGAGCTTAACAAGACTCTAAGCTCCAACAAACAGATCAAATAAATCGGTGACTAGGTCAGGTTGCCTAACATGGCATGCAAAAAAATTCACCACAATTCTATATCTTATAAACAAGCCTTTTACCAACTCTTTAGTGTTAGGCCAAAGTTTATACTAGTAAGCATCAAATTGTTGGTTCTTTTTTCTCATGAATCAGCTTAGTTTTGGACCTTCCTAATAGTAAACACTTTAACTGAGTTACAATAAAAGCTATGTTCGCCACTATTGTAGATAATCAAACCACCAATTGACTTCCTCGTTTTAAGTCAAAGTTGAGTGCTTAATGCTGAAGCTTGTAACACTTACTCCTTCAATTTGCAGTCCTTACAACCTTCATTTCATCTTTATCTCACCCAACTTTATTCAACTTACTCTTGAATACATGCCTTTGAATAATCAACATAAAGTAGTGCTGAATTTGTAGCCATTCTTTGAATCCATCTGGTTAATTTCTATATGCAATAACACTTGGAAGCACTTCAATATAGTTCATTGTGCTCCACTAAAGGTACTATTTTTCAGTCTTCCTCTTCTCAAAAATGATAAAACCAAGAGAACAATATGGTCTTTTGGGACCTCTCTGCCATTGACCTAAGTGCTCTATCATAGATGTGGTGATTTAACAGAAATTATTTGCTAATATTCATCCTTATGCAGCTTGTCTATTCCTATTGACTCTTATATGACCACTCAAATAGCAATGCAAAGGACGTTGATTCTGTACCTACCCTGATGTATGTGAACTTTCTGTCCAAGATTTGGTTCTCTTATATATATGTATTCTCAGTCTAGTCAATATTCTATTTATTTATATTTCTATCATAACCATGCCTTTAATTTAATCGGAAATGGAGCAGATAAAATCTGATGCTGAATATGTTGCAAGAAGCTTATAGCCTTTTATTTTCTTTTTTAATTGGAGTGTATCCTTTTACTCGGTACAAATACCATGAGACAACTGTGTTAGTAATGGACAACTAGCATCAATATCCCAATGAATATGTGTGACTGTCTGTTTCTAGTGTGTATATGAGAGATAGACAAATCTTGTCGCATAACAACAAATACTTTCAAACAGGAATATAGTATGATAACCAAGAGAATTAACCTCTGTGACTAAGAGAGTGATTCTTGTTACTTGACAATCAACATCTCCAAATATGCGAAGGCATCATGAAAATAGGAGAATCAACAATGATCAAGGCAGAAGACCTTTTGGGAATTGTTAAAAACATGGAAGATTCCTCAAGAAAAACCACTTAAACAAAAATATAAGAAAGAGAGATACAGATGAAAAAATAAACTATATACAACTTATGCTAGAAATAAAATGCAGTCTATAATAAGAAAAGAAGGGAGATAAATAATTTAATCAAGATTGATTCCATGTAGATAAGTATAGAGAATATATACACTATGGACAGGTATATCCTAATCCAAGTTGAAGGGCCAAATCAGCACAAAGCATATCTCATGCATCAGTCATGTAAATTTATGATTCCCTGTAATGTGTGAATAATATTCATAGTTGTGGTCTCTTTGTTCCACTAACATATATATTCGCACTCATTAAAAACACAAACACCCACATATATTAGAAAATGTTGAGTGAGGCAGCATGAATACCACCTAAGAATTTCTAAAAAGTTCCCATAAGAAAAACAAAGGATTAAATTAAAATTGAGCCATGGGAAATTTGATTTTCTGTTGTATCACTCTAAAATGAACTCAAACTAACTTAAATGCACATATTTGATTGCTCTTTCTTTAACTTAAAAATCAACTGGTTAATGTGATCTTAAAGTGTCATAGAAACTCTGAGTTTAATTCACGGATAGTGACAAAATTTAAAAGCCAGCCCAAAGTTTAGACACTGAATTCTGTATCTAAGAATCAATGGGAAAAAGGTACAAGGCCAGGCAAGGAGACAAAGAAAACACTACTTTAAAAGACAACCGAATTTAGCAAATTTCATTCAGTAATCTATATTCTATATTCATCCTGCAAATCAATCTCCATTTTCCATAGCACATGAACAAATTCAACCTTATGAATAGCAAATACTTAAAACTAGATTAGCTTATATAAAAAGTTTCAAACACTATCCCGAAACTCTCACACACACACACAGAAATTCAGCAAAACCACAGGCACAGATTACAAAACCATCTGGAGCAGCCTATATTCTCACCATAACCCCACAAACAGAGAAAACCAAAAGCCATAGAAAACCATAGCAAGAACATAGTCAAGTACACAGAAATAGTGATCAACCACTGACTACTAGTACTTTTACAGTCAAGAAGATAAACAAAGAAACTAATAATAAAAGAAAAACATAATAAGAGCAGTAGAGCACCATACCATCATCAAGATCAAGCTAAATTGGAAAGGTTGTGGATTTATACTGCTTTGAATTCCAAGACATCTGCTTTCATGTATAGCTGATCATCCAAAGACCGTGTACTACTCTTTAATTTGTTGTTGCAAGAAAATTAGTAAGGGGTGGATGAGAACACAGAGCCAAAGTAAAAAAACAACAACATGGGTAATGGACAAAAACAACACAGAGAGACAGAGAGAGTGGTGGGTACTGATGTTTAATTATGGGAAAGCAAAGCTAAGAGGAGAGTGGTGGGGTGAGGGGGACATTGGTGGGACGTCAGAGAAGTCAGAGGGAAAGGTAGTGTTGGGATAAATTTTACTATAAACAAAAAAAAAAATTAAGAAACAGGACATGACATAATACTTCACTCAAAGTCCCATCCCAGGGTACCACTTCTTCCTTGTTATTTTTTGGGCTTTTTCCCAAAAACAACACAACTACAATTGGGATGGGATTGACATTGTAGGACATACCAATAATACTACTATTACATATAGGAAGAAAGAGAAAGAAGAAGCAAGCACTAGTATTAGTTATTTAAAGAGACCCACCAAAGATTCTATGATTCTATCTCTCTCTCCACTTTAAAAGTGTTATAGATAAGTCCACAGTGCATGGGGTCGGGCTCGACTTTCATTCATCAGATTCACCATCAACTTTCCGGTGCACGTCTAGCTCCAGCATAATAACTACTAGTTTAGCCTTCATTCATGCCCATGGAATATAAAACATGCATATATATATATATATATGTATGTATATAAAGGCCATAGCAAATTGTGAAATTTTTTTATCCATAATTTTTGTTGTGCAACCCTACACACACACACCCACCAAAAATCAAAAGATGCATGCCGCTTACAGCTACTTATTAATTTATTTTATTGTGCATTATAGCTACTTCTTTTTGCCTTTTTATTATTTTATTATTCCCTTCTTCTTTTTTTCTTAACTTCCTTTTTCGAAAGGGATGTTTTGATTGTTTTCATGGACTTTCAAGCAGAGAAGCCAATGAACTGATTGTAAACACTGGTGGAAACAACTAATTATTACTTGCAATACATAGAGAGGGCTTTCTTCTTCTTTTTTTTAAAAAAAAATTATAAATTTAAAATATAGAGGGCATTTATTTTTCCTTAGTTTTTGGCGAATATAACTCGTGATTGGCTTAATGTAAGCATGAAGTGCGGAGGCAAAGGCAGTATAGTGTACCACGGTCCACGCATATGGGGTGGCCGCGGAGCTATAAAAAAGGAATGGAGATGGGACAGGTTTCAAATTAGGCTCCAATATATTTTATTACAAGATATTTTCAAATTGAGGTGACAATAATAAATGAATATTTGATTTTTTTTTTCCTAAAAAAAGATATTTGATTTTTATTTATTTATTTGGTAATGGGTGATACATGAGTTTTTAAGTTTTATATATAATAAAATTGAGAAAGTTTATAAACACAATAAAATTTCATAATATTTTCACATCATTTTGTAGTTGTAAGTTTAGAGCATATATTATTTGACACCGTAAATATTGTTAGTTGAGTCTTTGAGTTTATTAGTTTTACTTAGCAAATGTAAGATACTATGTTTTCTTTTTTTTTTTAATCTATGATAAAAATTCTACTCTAATTTAATCTAAATATATATATATATATATATATATATATATATATGTATGTATGTGTATGAAAATTCAAGTGTAAGATACTATTTTTTTTTTTTTTAATTTGAGATAAAAATTTTCCTCTAATTTAATCTAAATGTATATATATTTAAAGATTTTTCTCTAAAAAGCTTATTTCAAAGCTCTACCTACAAAAGCTAATCTCTAAAGTAGTAAAATTTTGTACAAGTCCCTTTATAGTCAGTGCTCAAAAGCTCAGGAAAATACTCTAGCTCCATGCTTTTATGGGATTGTGAAGATCTTTGTAGTATTTGGGAACCAGCTTTTAGCTGGAATCGTCATGATTATCCACAGCTCACAGACTGCTCAGATCTGTTCAATGAAGTTGGCCAGGTGCCTCGAACCTTGGAACCCTTTGCTATGGTTGCTTGGTGCGTATGGTTTCGAAGGAACAAGCTTTGTTACAACGAGCCTAGTGACCCATAAAAAAAAAATAATAATAATAATAATTAAAAAAAAAAAAAAACTTTGAATCGGTAAGCTCTCTCCTCTCCGAGTTTCAACACAGGTCTCACAACCGTCTTGTCCAGTCAAGGCCTATCAACGTTAAGTGGAAGCCTCCAGACTCAGGTATGCTAAAGATCAACTTTGATGGGGTAGTGTTCACCGAAATGAATGAAGCAGGAATCAGGGTTATTGCTAGGAATGTCAACGGGGAGGTGATTGTTGCTTTATCTGAGAAGGTTGCACTACCTTCCTTGGTGGAAATTCTAGAAATGATGGCCACTAGAAGGGCTACCCAATTCTCTGTGGAACTCAATTATCATCAGGTGGTGTTTGAAGAGACTCTGAGTTAACTATTCGGTCCCTAACAATGGAAAGCTCTCTCTCTCTCTCTCTCTCTTCCCCCCCCCCCCCCCCCCCCCTTTGGTCATCTTGTAAAAGACTTTAAGCCTATTGCGAGTTTGTTAAGAACCCATTCTATCTCTCATATCATGAGACAGGGCAATTCTGTCGCTCACGTCTTAGCAAAGAGAGCTAGATTATCTTTTTCTTTTTTAGTTTGGATGGAGGATATGTCTCCAGAAATTATACCTTTTGGTATGGTTAATTTCCCTTCTTAATTGATTAATAATAGTGGTACTGTTTCTATAAAAAAGAATGTATATATGTGTAAAGTTTTCGTCTAAAATGAAAACGGGGAGATGATGACTGTTTTATTTGAGAAGGTTGCACTACCCTTGGTGGAAATTCTAGAAATGATGGATACTAGAAGGGCTAACTAATTCTCTATGGAACTCTGGTATCATCAAGTGGTATTTGAAGGAAACTTTGAGTTAACCATTCGATCCCTAATAGTGGAAAGCTCTCCTCTCTCTCTCTCTCCCCCTTGTCATCTTGTAAAAGACTTTAAGTCTATTGCAGGTTTGTTAAGAACCCAATCTATCTCTCATATTAGGAGGCAAGACAATTCTATCGCTCATACCTAAGCAAAGAGAGCTAGATTATCTTTTTCTTTTTTAGTTTGGATGGATGATGTGCCTCAAGATATTTTACCTTTTGTTGTAGTTGATTGATTAATAATAGTGGTATTGCTTTTATATATATATATATATATATATATATATATATATAAATGTATATGTGTGTGAAACTCACGTCTGACCTCCCTCCACTCCACAAAAATTTATACTTATAGTTATAGAGTGACCATCACATCAAGGGTGTACGTGAATATTATAATAACTTATCAATATCTTTGAAAATGGAAACTCGAAACTAAGATAATAAACATTTATGAGCAAAATGGGAAAAAAATATATGCAATAAATGGGGCAATAACCTCTATTAGCATTTTTTATCTTGCTATTAAACTCTTAAATAAGGAAAGAGAAGAATATTTTTAAAAATTATTCTATTCATTTCTTTCTATTCCGTTCTATTCTCTCCTCCCAAACAAGGGCTTAGATGTACAAGTAATGCTACAGCCACAAAGTATTTTACAACATTTTTACAAATTGTTGATGTGATCAATTTCTTATTGGTTTTCATCTAAACCCACCATTAACATTACTTTTTCACTTGCCAATAGTTATTCATCACATCAGCAGTTTATAAAAAAATTTGTATTTCTAGCATTACTTATAGACATACCGTAGCCATAAATAAAGTGTGTGTACTACAAAATTATTTGTTGTTTGATACTTTGGAAGTACTATAAAATTATTATTGATTTTATTAATGTGTGCTTTAAGGGCACACAATAGTATATCATTTTTGGAAAAAAATTTATTGAAAATTGAAAAAGTTTTGACAACTTTTTTAATTCCTGATAAAATTTTTTCAAAAACAGATTTGTAATCTCCTACTATTATTATTATTATTATTGATAGATCTCTCACATGGCTATATAATGTGTCATATCGTACATGTTTAAATGTCAGACTTAAAAACAGGAGAAAGTACAATTATTGGAGTATGGAATTGTGAGAATCACAAACCAAGGGGACTGAGAAGAACAAAGTTTCTCTCCAAACTAGTTTGGAGAGAAACTCTTCAAATTTCTCATATATTTCTTTTTTGGGTATGAATTTTGAAAATCTAACCGTTGAATTTCATGTTTCTTATATCCTTAACATGCATATTAAATTTCGTTCAAATCGGATGTTATTTACTATTTGATTAATTAACTTATTTTTTATATACAACTTTAGATTACAAAATTTTGATATCATAACATTCATTTGATGACATAGCAATTGATCTTTGATTTTCTTGAAATTTTGTAAGCATTAAGGATGTAATAAGAACATGCAATCTAACGGTTAGATTTTCAAAATTCACACTCAATATAAATATATATGATGAGATTGTAGGGTTTCTCTCTAAACTAGTTTGGAGAGAAACTTTGTTCGACTGAGAAATGTTCGAATATTTCCCTTGGATAGCTCATAAGGGAAACTCAACTAACAAAATTTATCAGCTAACGATTTATCCCCGAAGGAGTGGTCACTTGATTATTTTTGGATAAAAAAAATTAAGAAAATTAAAAACATATTTATTAAAATGAAATTCAAAATTATATATATATATATATATATATATTTTTAATGAAAATAATTTAAAAATTACATGAATTTTCCTTCTAGTTACAAAATTAGAAAAAAAATTTACTTTTTTTTTTTTTTTTTTTCATTTCTAATAACATCCTAAGAAAAAAAATTACATAGATTTAACTCTAACTTAAAACAATTGATCTAAGTTCAAAAGTTAAGTTACAAGATGAGAAAATGTTAGACATCCATCTCATCCAACCCAATTATTGGTTCTTAGGAATTAATGGTCATATTTAACATTATTTTTTAATCAAAGAATCCTATTCATAAGCATTCATGTCACACGTAATCATATGACATAAAAATATAAAAATAGCACGCAAAAACCATAAAGACTAGATATCCACAAAAGACACTTTAGTTCACATGACAAGAAGTTAACCATAAATATGCAAATCTATATTAGGTTGACAAACAAAAATTATGATTGATTTACTTTCTTTGAAATTTTTTGGATCACGATCAAATTTATTTCATGAATGATCAAACCTCAAATCACATAATCATGCTTCCAATGAATCTCCAGTACTATTTGAAGCCATTACATGTAAGATTTTGAACTCAATAAACATATGATCATGACATATAACACGTATCTCATGCTTTCAAAAAAGAAAGACATATTCTACTCATGATCACCATTAAAGAAAATAAATTATAGCCCAGGTTAGTTATGATACCTATATGCACTACCTTCCTGATAAAGAGTATGGTAGCATATCTACTTCAGAATTGTGATTCTGGAATTTGATACTGGAGGATGCTCAAATCTCTACTAGACTTTAGTGATCCCATGCTTTTTCCCTGGGTGGAAAGGAAGAGTTATGTCATGAAGTGCCTCAAAGGCTGTTGAAGAGAATAAGTAGTTGTTCGTTTTTATTTACGCAATAGTATATGAACTAGGGTTTTATGACTGAGTTCAAAATGGATTTGTTAGCTCTCATATATATATATATATATATATATATATATATATATATATATATATATTAATAGGTAAATCTTAGAGAAAGTTCAGTTAGAATTTGTAATTAAAATCTAATTTTGCATTATGTGTCTAAATTTATGTGAAAATCATGCTATAATTATCCACTTAAGTTTGTGCCATGTGTCTACTTAAATTTTTTAATCTTTATACTAAGTGAGTTAATGAATGCAAAATATTAAATCTAATATTAATGCCCCCAACCCAACAAAAAAAAAAAAAAACTAATATTAATGAACTATAAAATATATGTGTCTTTAGTATTACTCATTGTGGTGTGATCATTCACCACAAGTATACATTAACAAAAAAAAAAAAAAACCTAAAAATTTATTATATTGCTCTCATTTTAGAATTCTTGTAATCAGAACGATTTCCTCCATCCAGAACACATCTAGCTTCCCCTTGTGGCAAAAATCAAACATGCAAAATATTTCTTTACGAATTCACGTAGGGTAGCTCCATAACAATCAAAAGCGAGAGCAATACAATTGTTCAAAAATATAAGTAATCAAATCATTGTTAGTTTTGTTTAAATGGACTTCACCAAAACTATAAGGAAAGAACACCAAGTAGCTCGTCCTCGTATGGGATCAAATTATTTGTTGTTTTGCTCAATATGAACTTTATCAAGCGATGGAAGACAAGAAATCCAAACAGCACCTTCACCAGCTCTTTTTGTGATAGCTACAGCTTCATCTTTAGCAAATTAGCAGCAAAATGTTCGTGATTGGTCAATATGGACTCCAACTAGTGATAAAAGGTATGACCACCAATAACACCTTGAAATATTACAGTGACCCCATTGATTCTCCTCTTCCTTAAAAACATAAGTACTTGGCTTTAAAGTTATAACTTATAAGTAACTGAGTTTGTGTGCATTTGAATTAGCTTATTTTATTTATTTTAACTGTTGTGTAAAAATACAATTGTACTTTAAAAAAATTATTTCAAAAAAACTATACCTTCCTTTTAGAATGAATATAAGTTAAACACCAAACAATTTTTAGTCAATTTTGCAACACATAGCATTCACTTGGTTTTGTGTTGTTTACATGGTTTTGTTTTTAAGATTATTGGATTTTTTAAATATCACATATCTCTTGTCTGGCCAAAAATTAGAGGGAATTTGAGGATTTAAATGGGAGAAGATTCTTTCCCATTATTAAAGGGTTAGTTGTTTTGTTTGTGTGTGTGTGTGTGTGAGAGAGAGAGAGAGAGAGAGAGAGAGAGAGAGAGAGAGAGAGAGAGAGAGAGAGAGCATATGCATAAGGGTTCGAGGGTGGGGGTGGGGGGGGGGGGGGGAGGGAATCTCACTCTTACACTTTGTTAATTTGAACAAAGAGTTGTTAGATTAAATTATTAAATACATCATTTCCTAACAATTTAAAATTTTGGGACTATTAGTAATTTATTGTAGTATAAAAGTACATAAGAAGTCCCAAACTTAAATATGATATCTACCTTATTCTCACATTGAAAAAAATCCAACATATTAAGTTTTAGTACAATTAGTAATTTATCAAGAGAGAATGAAAGGAAATAAAAGGAGGAGAGAGTAAGGGAATTTTGTTGTTTCGTCGGAGGGAATCAAGGTGGAAGAAAGGAAAAGGGGGTTAATGAATTTCCTCCTTGACCCACTATTTTGTCTCTTCCCATCCTCCCTTACATACCAAATACATGGAAGGAAAAATGTGCTAAGCTTCCCTTCCCTTCCCTTCCCTTCCCTTTCCTTTCTCTTCTTTCCCTCTTCAATTGACCAAACATATAATGATTACGATTGAAAGAAAAGAAGATAATGTTTTCTCTAAGATTATTTATAGCAGCCTAACCACTAGGGACGGAGCCAGGACTTGGAGTTAGGGGGTGCGGTTTTATTGTTAGCTATATGTCGTGGTTTTGGCTTTCAGCTCTATTGCTTAGCAGGCAAAAGTTTTCTTTTATTATTATTTTTTTATTGTGTGTGTAGAGCATGTCTTTTGTTAGTAAGGACAAAATAATTTTGTTTTAAAGTTTTTTAAAGGGCTAAATTGTTTGTTTTTGGTAAAATTGATTAATTAGTCTCAATTTTTATTTTTTATTATTTTTAGCTTTGTTATTGCCTATTGATAATTTTTGTTGTTGGGCTAATATTTTGGGCTTATATATATATATATATATATATATATATTTAGATTTTAGATCTATAAAATTTTTAATGGACTTTAAAAGGAGGAAAATACTAAATCTACAAATTTTTATTGTGATTAATGGTTATTAGTAAGTAAAAAAGTGATGTAAGTGGTGGACCCAGATGCAAACCAGTAAGAATTTGTTACCTCAATATTCTGTAAAAATATTGTAAAAAAGTTTTCCTCCTTGACCCACTATTTTGTCTCTTCCCATCCTCCCTTACATACCAAATACATGGAAGGAAAAATGTGCTAACTTTTCCTTCCCTTCCCTTCCCTTTCCTTTCTCTTCTTTCCCTCTTCAATTGACCAAACATATAATGATTACGATTGAAAGAAAAGAAGATAATGTTTTCTCTAAGATTATTTATAGCAGCCTAACCACTAGGGACGGAGCCAGGACTTGGAGTTAGGGGGTGCGGTTTTATTGTTAGCTATATGTCGTGGTTTTGGCTTTCAGCTCTATTGCTTAGCAGGCAAAAGTTTTCTTTTATTATTATTTTTTTATTGTGTGTGTAGAGCATGTCTTTTGTTAGTAAGGACAAAATAATTTTGTTTTAAAGTTTTTTAAAGGGCTAAATTGTTTGTTTTTGGTAAAATTGATTAATTAGTCTCAATTTTTATTTTTTATTATTTTTAGCTTTGTTATTGCCTATTGATAATTTTTGTTGTTGGGCTAATATTTTGGGCTTATATATATATATATATATATATATATATATATATTTAGATTTTAGATCTATAAAATTTTTAATGGACTTTAAAAGGAGGAAAATACTAAATCTACAAATTTTTATTGTGATTAATGGTTATTAGTAAGTAAAAAAGTGATGTAAGTGGTGGACCCAGATGCAAACCAGTAAGAATTTGTTACCTCAATATTCTGTAAAAATATTGTAAAAAAGTTTGTACCTGTAGCATTTCTCTTCTAATGATTAATAAAGGAGACAAAATGTAATTTTATTGAACGAAGTTGCTAAAAT
The DNA here is from genome assembly GCF_932294415.1 of Quercus robur. Lineage (NCBI taxonomy): Eukaryota > Viridiplantae > Streptophyta > Magnoliopsida > Fagales > Fagaceae > Quercus > Quercus robur. The sequence goes on from NC_065535.1 coordinate 56,588,660, forward strand.
TAGAACCTAAATATATGGTTATATAATTATATTATTTAAAAAAGAAATTAGGGGGGGCATCCATGAATGGTTCCATCCATGCTAACCACACTTTTAGTCAAATTTGGTCATTATTGTTACTTTAGCTAATGTATTATTCACACACAACTACATCATCCTTAAGACTCTATCTCTAACCCATTTAAATATTATTTTTTCTTTCTCTTTCTTCCTCTTTCCTAAATCAAATAAAAAATAATAATCAAAATTGCAACCCACAACTCCACCACAACAACCCACAACCTCCGCAACTCAAATTTGTCTAGACCATCGCAATTCACTACAACCCATAAGCTCCACAAACTGATCTATCATCTCCAACTCTAATTAGCGAGCTCTAAGTCATCCTGGCCACCAACGAATCTAGACCACCCACCATTGTTGAAACCTAGGTTGTTGTTGAAACCCACCACCACCATCAATGAACAATTCATCTCAAAAGCAAGCCGAAATAGTGACCTAAAACAAATACTTAATAATTATGGGAAAACTCCAAAAGCATACGTTATGTGAAGAGAGAGAGAGAGGGGGGGAGAGTGAAACAAATGTTTTATAATTTTATAATAACTTAGTAATGAACCGTACATCAATAATTGTATTGAAGGTATCATACATTATTAAAATTTTAGAAAAAAGTATTGAGGTTGATATAGGATAGTTTTACTTGAGTTTAGTTAAAAATATGTTGAAACGTTATTTTAATTAGACGGGTGAAGTGCTCTAATGTGCACGACTTCCAAGAACTACACGGAGGATATCAAACTACTTGGTGACCTCCTATTTTAGCCCTCCCTTTTATGAGATTCAAATCTTTAATAAGTGATTGTGGAATCAAAATTATCTAAGAATTTGGTAAAACTTAATTAGCAAATGAAAACGAAAAAGAATTTTAAACTGAGGGTACGGAAACAAAAATGTATTAACTAATTTAATTCCCATAAGCATACTGCATACCTACTAATTAGGTCATTAGAAGCCAGTTAAGCACATGTTCAAAGTGAATAATTTTTTTATGTTTTATAAACCTAGAGTAGAGGAAAAGCAGAGCGCAACGATAAAAAGTAATGCATATCAAACGATGCAATCCCAATTAAAATTTGCACGTAAAGAACTAGCCTAGAGACAAACCTAGTCGGTTTCTCAAAAACAAAGAAAAAAAAAGGAAAAAGAGACAAACCTAGTCATGTCAAAAGTATAGCTAGGGTAGGTTATGTTTTTTTGAATAAAAAGTATAAAAAGAAAAAAAAAAAAGCTGCATATATATACAAACCCAACCAATGCAAACTCGACGTTTCATCAAATTCAATGGAGCTGAAGTTTGTCGGATCGAATTTTTTTGCACGTAAAGAAAGTGAATTGTACGTAAAAGGTATAGTATAAAAAATAAAAACAAATGGAACACTACTACTTTTCTCAAAGAAAAGAATAATAAGAAAGAAACAGGCAACAAAGTCATCGATCTCTATCCCCACAATATTCTTTGAAGAGATGAACCCAACCGAACCCGCAAACCCATTCCTATGAAGCAGAGAGATAAATCTATCACACTACACTATACTATATAACATGCACATGAACCAGTGACACACTTTGTTCTAGTCTGTGCAGTGACCGACAGTTCCACGTTCGCGCCGCTCGGTGTGCTTCCCCAGACACCTGTGGTGGGGCTTGATCCCAACCTCCATATATCACTGCCCCCTTTGACTGGTCCCCCCACCACACGCTTGGCCTAGTCTAGCCTACCTAGCTAGCTCTTTCATTATATATATATCATCGCTAATAATGTTCTCTTGAGAATATTTTTTTTTTAATTTATTTTATATTGAAGATGAAAGAGAAGTGAGTTTCACCACTCATGTATTTTTTACATTTTAGATACGCACTCAATTAAAGTTGATATAATCTCTGATTATGATCTTAAAGAAATGATTTTATTTTTCAATTTAACTTTTGATGGCGTAAGAAGTGACGAAGCCACATTATGGTAAGAGGGCCTGAATTTCTAAAAACTAAGAGGCCATTTGGTAATGTTGTTTTAGTAATATTATTTGTATTTTTTAAAAATATGTGTGAGTGGAAAAGTTTATGAAAATATGTGTAATGTTGTTTAAAAACTGAAAATATGTGTTTAAACATATGTACCAAACGGACTCTAAATTCTTGAATAGATGTACTTATCTATATCAATGTTTTCAGACCCGGACCGTTCATTGAATCGTTAAAGGGAGAGGTTCAAGGTTTTTAAGGTCGAACCGGGGTTGAACCGTGATGACGTCATAATTAATTAAATAATTAATTAAAGCCTAAATATAGATATTAAATTTATAAAACTAGCAAAATTGATAATATATCTATATATGTGAGGGAAATTTAATGATTTTCAAGCATATATTTAATAATTAAATAAGAAAGTTAATAAAATAAAATAATAACCATGAAAACATTAAAATTTATGATTAATTTTTGAAGTAAAGTTGAATATCTTTGAAGGATTTTAATTATAATTTTTTTTTTATTCCTTGTAAGAGATGGATAATTTAATTAAGTAGAATAAAATTGTAAAAAAAAAAAAAATTGCTAAGGGGTTGGACCGCACGGTTCTCACCGGTTTGTACGGTCCAACCCCGGTTTTAACGGTTCACGGAATTAACAAAAAATCCGGTTCTTTATGCTTAAAAAACCGGTTTTCATCCCGGTTCCCGGTTTTCACGGTCCGACCTCCCGGTCCGGTCCGGTTCTGAGAACTATGATCTATATAGATAGTCCCAAAATTTAAAAATAAATTAAATATATATGAGTAAGGCTTTCATATCCTAATTAAAGTTGTTATATATTTAAAGTTTTTATAAGGAAATTTAACATTCCTTGTATTCATTTATGGTCCTCTTAACGGATGATCTTAGAACATTTCTTAATAGAATATTTTAGAAAGGTCAAATATTATGAGAGTGGAGAAAGAGAGTATAGAGAAGAGAGAAAGAACACAAGATTTACGTGGTTAGGCCTACGTCCATAGAGAGAAAGCTTTGATGGTTACATCTTCACTATAATATCAATTCACATTGTTACAATGAACCCTAAGTAGAGTTTATATAGTAAGAGAGAGTCAGAGTTAGGCATATATGAGCTTACAATAAAATTTGGCCTCTTGGGCCTACACATAAACCTAATACCTCTAACAAGACAATTTTTGATACCACTTTTACGTGCAATATAAAAAACAGTAAAAAAAATTAGTTACTTTTTTTCTCATAAAAAAATTCTAAAAATATTTCTTAAACCAATATCTTTAGGACATTCATTAATTTTTCCATTAATTTAAATAGATACAATTCAATTAATGAAAAGTTTTATATATTTACCGGAATTCTTGTAGTGTAATTGACACTTCTTAATATTTCTAACGGAAATGTATAAGGGTTTAAAGCCCTTCGCCCCCTACTATTGAACTATAAGAAATAAATAAAAGAAAACTATAAGTTGTATATATTTATATTTATAAAATGATAACAAACATATATAGTTAGCATAATAATTATTTTAAAAAAAAAAACATGATCCGTCCTTATAAAAATATGGGTTTATTTATTTATTATAAGAAAAATCAGTAATTAAGAGAGAAGGATTTCTAGACGTTTATTCTTGAAAAACTAAGAAATTTTGATTGAGATAAAAGGCAATCTTGGCCATAAAAATGATAGTTAAATAGAGATAATTTGAGGATATCAAATATCTCTGGAATACTAGTTTTTTTTTTGGTTAAAGGAATACTAGTTTATACTATTACATAGAGTAAGAATGTTAGTATACTATTATAATATTAGTTTACATCTTGAGTTGTGTTTATAATGCTTGTTTATACTATTATAGTGAGTAAGAATAAAGTGTATATAAAGAGAAAAATATTTAATCACAAGATATTTTATTCGATCTCCTTAAAGACAAATTCTTGGCTCTCCATTGATTGAAGGTGAAATGCTTATGCTTGCTACAATGCTACTAGATATAATAACTCCGCAATGATGACTCTAGTCTTTAAACAAATACTTATATCTGTACATTCTTCCACTATATATTGGTGGATCTTTTATTTATTCTTAAGCTTAGTTGCTTTGTCTTTGTTAATAATAAGCATTTAGTATAAGTGCAGATTAGTTAGGCCCACTTTGGGGGGGGGGGGGGGGGGGGGGGGGGGAAGTATCTGCCCACTTTATCAGCGTATCCAAGCTTTTCAGTTGTCAAATAATTGCCAAGAATTAACTTCCTTGCTTGCCTAAACGTTTCATATATATATATATATATATATATATATATATAAAAGAGTTGGTTTCAAGTTATGAGTAGTGTAACTCTAAGTGCATGGTAAATAATATTTGATTGGCATAAAAATTGACATACATGTTAAGCAAATATAGAATATATAATTCAACAGTGAAATTTTTAAAATATGAATTCAATAACAAATTATTGGGTGGTGTTACATTGCTTAAAATTATACTAGGAGTAACTTAAATTTAACACACACATATATATTAATATATATATATATATATATATATAACAACCTTTAGATGCCTATAATTTAAAAAAAAAATTATATAAATGTAATATCACTTCATATATAATATTTCAACTAATGTATTTAGCATATTTGGATTTGTGTATTATATTTGGTTAAAGTTGTAGTTCGTATAATATTTGCTATATAGCAAAAATAAATAAATATTTTCTATATGACTCCACTCAATGATCAATTTCAACTATTACTTTCTAAGCCTAGTATCAAATTATATTTTTCTCCATATGCTTATCATGTAGATGCTAAATTTTATGTCAATATAATGTCATTTAATTAATGTCAAATACAATTTTTTTTGTTTAGTAGAGTTTTAAAATGTATAATAACAATCATAGCACACTCATTTTTTAGATGAGATGATTCCTAGTCTAATTATCTTAATATTTAACCAGCATAGTGGGCATATGTGGGGGAAAATATAATATAATCTAAAAATGCATTTAACAGTATATATATATATATATATATATATATATATTTTGATCCCACAAGAAGTTATAGCAAAACGTCAAAAGTCTTGTAATTGAATTGACACATTTCTCATGCACAAATTGCTTGGAGTTCTAGGAGAGAAATGTTTTGAGCTGTGGGGTTAGAAATATATTGTAATCATCTCTAAAAAAAAAAAAAATGTAACATTGTAAATAATTATACTTAGTGTAACTTGAAGTTAACTCATTTGTGCTGTGTCGAAATGAAGTTTAATAATTTCCTAGCTAAAATATGTTCAAATTCTACTATACTCATGGGTTTTTTTGATTGGATGGTAAATAATATTTGATTGGCATCAATTTAATATGCACGATAAGCATATAATCTCAAAAATGGACTTGATAAGCATATACCCATATATAATATAAAAACGAAACGTTTGACTTTTTGTTGACCACTTTTTATTGTGCTATGTTGCTACATAAATTTATACCACGTATATACATTTAAAAACACTGAATAGTTGTGCCTTTTCATTTTGCCTCTAAATTTCAATATCTACTTCTCGTTTCACATAAGAAGTATATATTAAAACAAAAAACTGTCATTGAGAAGAAAAACATCGGTAAGGTGTAGGGAAGAGAATGAAAAATCTGAGAAGAATAGCATTCGTAAGGCGTGTAAAGAAATCGCTTAGTATTATTGTTGCTACCATTCATGTGGCTTGATTCTTGGACCTTTTCACTATTTAACCCAAAAAAAAAAAAAAAAACTACTTACAAATAGTAATTTTTAAAAAGATCCACAAATTTTTTGTGTTTCTAAGAAAGATAAAAGATAAGAAATTGAGAAGATGTTACCAAATGAAGAAATCTTCAATATTATTTTTGCTACCATTGGTGTGGCTTGATTCTTGGACCTTTTCACTATTTAACCCCCAAAAAAAAAAAAAAAAAAACTACTTACAAATAGTAATTTTTAAAAAGATCCACATATTTTTTGTGTTTCTAAAAAAGATAAAAGATAAGAAGTTGAGAAGATATTACCAAATGAAGAAATCTTCAATATTATTGTTGCTACCATTGGTGTGACTTATTCTTGGACAATTTCACTATTTAACAAAAGAAAATCCAACTTACAAATAGCAATTATGGAGAATATCTACATGTTTCTTCTGTTTCTAAGAAAGATGAAAGAAAAGAAGTTAAGAAGAAGTTACCAAATGAATATGAACTACTATTTATACCCAAAAGATTATGACTTTTCAATAGGCACATTTTCATTCAATATGTGCATTTTTGGTCAATAGACACATTTTTATTAAATATGCATTTTTTCGTTCAACAGGTACATTTTTGGTAAATAGGCATATTTTCGTTCAATAGGTACCTTTTGGTATATTCAATTTGAATTATTATAACTTTTCAATACACACTTTTTGGTATATATATTACAACTTATCTTACATATACCTATATATACAACACAAAGTAAACTAGAGATGCAACATTGCTTCTTCTTTTTTTTTTTTTAATTTTTTTTTATGAACTCATCCAGTAACTATTCCTGTGCATCGCTCGAGTTAGCGATTAGTCTATATATATAATAATAGGTGAAGTTGAGAGGAACTCAAATTAGAATTCCAAATTAAAGTTCCAATTTTACACCATGTGTCCTAAATTATTTATTTTTAAAGTGTTTTATTTCTTAAATTTAGAATCAAATGTGAGGATACATCATAAATATTCATCTAAGTGAGTTATTAAGTACAAAAACTAAAGAGTTTAGAATAAATGAATCGTAAAAAAAAAAGTGCTTCACAATAATTTTTTTTTTTTTTTTTAAATATGGACAATTTACATTTTATACCTAATAATGTCCTTACAAAATATTTTAAAGAGTTAACAAAATATAAAAATGACTATCAATAGTATTTAAATTATATATATATATAGGAATTATATTATGTATTTTATTATATATCTTTAAGTGTATCCATGCATATGCATGGGGTTACAAGTTAGTATATATATAATAAAGCCAAAGTTAAGAAAAAATTTAATTAGATTCCAAATTTAATTAGTTAGTATCTTTAAGTGTACGCAAGATTTATTGATGCTCTCACAGTGTGGATGGGGGATGTTCTGCCACAACTTTATCATGTTCTTGTAACTGATTTTGGTTGATTAATAAAATTTCTTTGAGGTCTTGATTCTCAAAAAAAATTAGATTTCACTTATGCACTAATTTTGTACCATGTGTCTAATTAAGTTTTTTAATATTTGTGCCAAGTGAGTTAATGAGCTCAAAATACTAAGAGTTTAATTAATGAACTATAAAAAATAAAAATAAAAAACCAATCATAGTCAACCTCTCTTTCTTCGCCAAAAAAAAAAAAAAAAAAAAAAAAAAAAAAATCAACCTCTCTCTTTTGAAACTTATTACTCCAAAGGCTAATTGGTTCTATCCAAACACAAAGAGGCCAGACTGATCTGTAGCTTGCTCAAGGCCTAAGTTGCTAAGGTCCATAGCTTTAGCTAATGGGCCTAAATTGAAATGGAGCCTTCGAGGACCGAGAGACTTTTCCACTGGCCTCGCAACACTTTTTACTTTACTTCTTCAACCATCAAACCGAAATCTTGAACCATCGGGAAACATTGACATTAAAGTCTCGATCAGTCTCAGAATATTTCTCGTATCTGATCCAAACATGGCCGCCAATTTCTGGACATCATCACACTAGTATCTTTCCTTCCAAGACAACATCTTTATCTAAATTTCACTTTGTTTCTCTATGTTTTTATTTTTTTTTTTTGGGTTTTTGTTTTTCATGTTTTTTGAAATTGGGTCTGTTTTGTTTCTGTGATTTTTGCTCAGCAAACAGTTGTTGGACCAGGAAGACGTGGATGTGGTGCACCCACTTGACAAAGAAAAGGGCATCACTCTTGAGGATTTCAAGCTCATTAAGTTGCACATGGCCAACTGTATTCTCTCTCTCTCTCTCTCTCTCACACTCACTTTTGTTGGGTTGCATTCAATTTTTAATTTATGGTTTCTTTTTTGATGGATTTGATCTGGGGTTCAGCTCATTTAAGAGTTCTCTTTCAAAACTCCCTCAAGTTTTATAGTTGCAGGAGATATTGATGGTTGATACTTTCGTTGTTACCCTTTTGTGGATTATTATCATTTTTCTTTGATGTGGTTATATTAGTGAAAGTTGCATGTGTATCGCTGACCAATAAAAAAGGGAAAGGGAATGTTGCATCTGTATCTTGTAAACACACTGATTAATATTGTGGCGGTTGTAATTTTCACACGGTAATAGGTTGGCAATGAAAATTGATAGAAATTTAACCATGTTCGATAGAGGATTGGTGCTTTCCCAGTGCAGTGAACGGAAGCATATTTGGTTTCAACAAGACTTAATTGCAAAACAAGATGCTTAATTGTTATGTTCAGAATGTTGTTAATAACTTGTTACTTTGAGTTTCTTATGGTATTAATGATCTTAGAGAAAATGGTGGTTTTTGTTCACTCTCTCTCTCTACTTGCTGTGTTTGTGTGTGCAGTGTATTTGTATGTTTTACTGCTAGGAATAGAATTTCTGTCAGAAATTGTAGTACAAGTTATTTGCTACTATCCCTCACAGCTTTTGATTTTATGGGCTGTCTTTGTTGATTGTGTTGTTGTGATTAATTGAAGGCTCATCAAACTTACTATGTAGAGTCATCCCCTACCGATATTTTGTTTGATGGTCTCATGCACATACATGAAACTGCTAATAGTTTTGCTCTCCATATCTAAACCATTCTAAATGTAACCTTTAATTTTTTGGTTAAATTTTCTTTTCAGATATATTGAAATTGGCTCAAAATGTTAAAGTGAGGCAAAGGTTTGAACCTATTCTCCTAGTGTTACTTAACGTATCACCTTTTTTAAAAGAATTGCTTCTTTCCCTCTCTGCTTAGATGGTTTCTGCCGTCTTGTCTTGCATGTCGTCTTGTCTTGCATGTTGCTTTTATAATTTCTGCCCTAGTTATTTTGTTGATTTTGGGCAATGATTAGTCCATCTGGGCATGTTACACTTGTTAAGAAGCATCATAATATTGACAATGATTAGAATTGTGGTTACTTTTTAAAATATCTTAAATAATTTTCTTTTCTACTATCTAAAGAATCTGATTCTTGGGCATCTTCTACCTTGTGGTTGGTGCAAATTTTGGGATAGATGAAGCACCATAATACTGCTTTTCAGATATTCCACTCTAAGAGAAGTTTGAGAGTTTTCAAGCAAGTTCCTTTAATGCATCACCGAGATAAAACATTTATATTGATAGTTTGCTTTATGTTAGTTGTACCAGATTTTGTTCTAAAAATACCACTAGTCTTTTTACTTATTAAAAGGACAAAAGCTTTATGAATTGAATAAGCTCTAACTCTATTTGAGGTCTTACACGATGTATTTCAATTTCTGCTTTTTACAATTTGTTAGCTGTTAGCTGTTAGCTCTTGAGCCTTTTGTATTTTCTTCATGTCCAGAGTGTTCATCATCATGAACACAATGTTCATTTTTTCAATAAAAATTCTATTACCTATTAAAAAAAAAAGAATAAGCTCTAACCAAGTGCAAAGTGCATGATCTACCATAATAGTATATATTCTGAGGGGATGGAATTTTATGTATCATCATTGCACTATACTTTGGCTAGGCTTGTTGAAACAATGTTAAAAGGAAGGATGACTGTTGTTTATTGGAAACAACAAAGGTCATTTTTTCTAGAATGTGATGCAGGACAGAATGGGTAGAAAATAGAAATAATGGGGAAGGAAGAACAGGACAAATACTAGGCTTCACCACGTAGAATCTGCCTAAATCCTAGGCTTCACCACCTAATCATGCTTGGAATCACCACCAAGTTTAGAGAGACATATCCAATCAGAATTTTTGTTCAAATTACACTGCTTCAAACATTCCTGGAGCCTCTTTTTTTTTATAGTTTTCAAGGATTACATTAGGGCACAATTACATCTGGTAAAATCCTCAACAACATTAAAGTCTAAATTCAAAACTGAAATATTTTACCTGGTAATGAGCTCTAGCTCAAATGGTATATCTTTCTTCTGTAAGAATGGAGTGAGATGAGGTCTTTGATTAAAGATTTGTTGGGTGTGTCAATAAAAAAATTTAAAGAAAAATATTTATTCAACAAATTTAACTAATTGATTTGATCTCTAATATGCCGTTAAAATGTTTCAGGGTTGTAGCTACTGCAGTGACATATATGAGACGTGTTTACACCAGGTATTTAAATAATAAATAATTGCCTGATGATGGTAAAAATATGCTCATTTGGTAATAATAAGCTCATGGCTTGTGCTTTGCTTTTGATCCTAGTAATAACTATGAAGTTCTTGTGAATCTGTACCAGCCACTTGATAATTGATAATTGATTACTACTTGTTTGTTTTATTGTTTTGCTTCTGGTTAACAACTAAGCATCTCTCCTTTTTTTTTTTTTTTTTTGGTAATTTAATTGCACTTCTTATATATGTCATGTCACATGTTACAAAGTATTTTAAATATGCTTTATTAATTTCTTTACTCATCTTTGATTATATGCTATATAACATAAACTAATGGGGCAATTTATTATGCTGATTTTGGTGCTTGTTCATATCCCCAGGTGTTGGCAATAGTTGCACACTTATGCAAATATTTCGTCCCAATTTATAATTCAGCATATCTATATGAGTGATTAGTTTCTAATGCTTACCAATTTGAAGTTGAGCAGTAGTAATTTTTTATGTAGAAGCATAAATTGCTAGACAGACAAAACTAGAACACCAATTATAAATATTATTATTTCAAAAATTGTAAAATTGATCCCATAATTAAAGTATTAATTTTTCCTTATTCCAAGAGTTGACAATTTAATAGATAGTGCAAGCACAGGAACAATTATCACAATTTAAATCCATATAAAGCAATAACAAACTAGCTTAACTAACTGCTGATGTCACTACCCTTATTAATAACTACCTAATAGCTAACAGCTCTTATCACTAACTGCCTTAACACAGGCGTACTACTAATGACTTCACTTTTACAAAGAGCCTATCACTAAGAGTACATCGCATGGTAACTATAACATGTTGTGGAGTACAATGGCCTATGTCTGCATTACACTTTGAACTCATGCTGCCCCAACTTGGCTGCAACTAGCTACTTTGCTTCATAACCACAGCAGCAAGCTCAACATTCTTTTCAATTGAGTTCTTGACTTTTTAAGCTCATCTTTTAGGGTCTTGATTTCCACCCCCCCACCCAACTTTTTTAAAAAATGAAAAAAAAGAAAAGAAAAGTAACAGGTCTTGATTTTCTCCTTAAGTGAGGATTCATCCTTATGTTTTTTAGTGTATTTATTGGATTTATCTAGTTCAATCACTAATGCCTCCTGATGATCAACCTCATTAAGATTTTTAAGGAATTGCTTAGATGTTTTCTTCATTTTAGTGCATTCATTAAAAAAGCTTATTATAGGCTATATATAAAGTCCATCCTCATCATTATAAGCCTCCTGTGATGAATTTTCATGATCATGTGGGCCTCCACATCGTACTCGTCATAACTCCTTATGCTATAAAATATAAGTAGCTTCAATCAAAATCATGGGAACACCAAGGGACTGGGACTTATCCAATACAAGAGGCTAAAAGGATCACAGTCAAGAAACTAATTCCTAAGTGATCCTACCCTCTAATACCAATTGAAATTTCTAAAATTTACCCCCATGTTCTAATTAACAGATTAATTGTTTCGTATTACAAGAGTAACAATTTAACAAAAAGTGCAACCGTAGTTACAATCGTCACAATCCAAAGCAACATAAAGAAATTAAAAGGATTTTGATGATGAAATGGAAAACTATTGCTGATATAATGGTCCACTTCTTCACATCCATCATGCAATGCATACAGATATTGATCGACTTACAAATCATGGTATACACTTTTGTTTACTAGCTGAAGCTTTATGCCTGTCCAGTGGAGATCATGTTTACTCAAATACTGTAGTGGGTAAATTCAAGACTGACTCTTCAAAAGTAAAATGGACCACTCCATAGGTGATTTTCACTATAGAGGAAAAATTTACAATCATTCTTTACTCACAAAACCTTTGTAGACTAGACTTGACTCATAACCAAGCAAGCAATCCTATTGCATTTTATGCTGGGATTAAATATAAAGTTTTTCTGTACCCTTTTCCTTTGCTTGTTCGTTAAAAAAGGTATCTTGATTAGTAATGACCTAAATGGTCATTTTGGGACAATCTTGAGCCAATTATGATTTTCTCAATCAAAGGAATGAAAAATATATTAAACTCAACCTTGTAGGAACTTTATTTTTACTTTATTTCTTTTTACTTATGCTGTTAACTTGGTGAAGGTCAAGTATGTCTTCTCTCTCTCTTTGATTGCCCTTAAATATTTGGAAGGACATTCTTTTCTGAGTAATTCTGATCTGTCCTTTGACACTAGTTTACATACAAACACTTGTAATTGTTTTTGTAGCCAATTTGCTATTTCATCAAAAGAAAAAAGCCAAAAAAGCCAAAAAAAAACAAAAATAGCATCACCTCATAAGAAAGCACATTTAGGCAATTTTTTATGCCCAGTTGTGCTTTTGCTTGCTAAGCTTAACTTCTTTTTGTGCTTTCAGAAAGAGTATGACAGAATACGATCCGCGTCTTGTGGCTCCAACCTGCTTGTACCTGGCATCAAAAGCAGAAGAAAGCACAGTGCAGGCCAGGCTTCTTGTATTTTACCTTAAAAAATTATGTAATTACTTGATACTAGACTGATTGTATGAATTTCCGCCAAATTCAATTGTTGTCATTCTACGTTAGTGTGTGAAGTGCTTAGAACATACCTTTCTTGTTTTACAGATGCTGATGAAAAGTATAGGTATGATAGATATGAAATCAAAGACATCCTTGAAATGGAAATGAAGATTTTAGAAGCACTTAACTATTATTTAGTTGTATTCCATCCTTATCGAGCATTGTCTCAGTAAGTATTTCATCCTTTATATCATCTACCTTAAGTATCTTCTGGTTGGTTATAAAATATTTGGTGGTTCTCTTTGATGAATTAATTGTATAAATTTGAACTGTTAAATGATTAGGGTGAGCTCCATCAAGGTTTATTTAACTCTTGTAAATACAGTTGACTCAACTTGATGAATTACTTGATTGAGAGATAACATCATGAAAATTCCATTACTTACTTCCCGCTGGTAAAATTTTCCTTTTTTTTTTTACCACATATCGTTTTGTGGTTGGATTTTAACGTATAGTATCATATATGATGCTTGTGGGTGTGGCCAAAGTTGATTTGATTTATATTTGCAAATGCATATCTTGAATTAAATATTTAGGGTGAATGCTATTGCAGTTAGTCTTCATATTAATAACTTCTTTTAATATCCAACTTTTAGATGACACTATAGCTGAATTAGGTACATAAGTATGTTACCATATTGTACTTGATGTAATAATGAAATGGGTATGACTAATAGTGGCTGGTACCTATCTTTAGGAGTTGCATGTTTGCATTCGCTTTCTCCTCTTCAAATATAATCATACAATTCTGGAATTGCAAACTCACTTTATTTAATCATGAGCTACCTTAGGTTACCTGTCTGAAAAAGAAAAGGCTCATTTGGTTCTAGTTATGCTAATAATCATCTCTGTGCATGATGTTTAGGCAAATTAATCCTTTTTGAAACGCTGGTTATATGATCTTGTCAATCAAATATCTTCCTCAGTTTAAATGGTTCTTTATTTTCTTTCTTCCCCTCCCTTCTTTTTTCTTTGACAGGTTGCTTCAGGATGCAAACCTGAATGATATAAGTATGACTCAATTAACTTGGTAAGCGTGCAATCCCCAGCATAGTCAATTTTGTGTGGCTGCTGCCAGCACACATCACCATGCTTCTCAAATTCTTTGTTCTTGTTCTTTTCAGTAAAAAAATATAGCTTTTATATTTGTTGATAACTAATTATATTCTTTTTATGGTCCTGTTCCAATTTTCTATTTAATTTACAAGCCTTTTCTCTACGTGTGATGCAAAGTGAGTAGAAGTTGAAATGGGATTCTTAGTTTTCACAAAAACCACAGCAAATTAAAATAAGGCTTTTGTTAACTAGTGCCATAAGGGCACAAGTTAAGGCGCTTTTAATGCTTAATTAAAGATTTTTTTATACATTTTTCAAAAAATAAAGTCAAACTGTGCTCACATATCAAGAAAAATTACCTACAACCACAATGAATTTGTGGTTGCAAACCAATAAATTTCTTGACAAGCGTATTTTTCTTTTCGAAAAAATGTGTATTACAATTCATAATTGAATTTTTATCATTCCTTTTAAACTGTGCCCTTAGGCTTAAAGGCACTAGTTAACAAGACCCAATGAAGCTTGAGTTAAAAATACTATTTATTATTATTTTAAAATCTCAAAGGAGCCTTCATGATTTAGAAAAAAGAAGTTGTTATTGCTGTCAACATTGCATCACCAAGGCTAGGCCGACAGTTTATTAGTTTTGTTGATACTGTACATTTTTATATCTACATCCTCCTCTTGCTATACTCTTGGCATGTCATTCTGTGTGCCAGCCATCAATTCTGTAAAGCACAGTTGCTCTTGTTTGTTTTACAACATCGTTTAGCCTCAGTTGATGTTCAATTGGTTGGCTTTTCCTGGTATTTTTAAAGGAGACATCCAAGGTTCAAATCCCCCCCACCTCCAACTATCGAAATATAAAAATAAAAAAGTTGATGTTCAAGAACATAAACATGATGTAGCATTGCTTTTTTGAGACATGCAGGGGACTATTGAATGACACCTACAAGATGGACCTTATTCTTGTACATGCTCCACATCTGATAGCTTTAGCTTGCATTTACATTGCTAGTGTACTAAGGGAGAAGGATACCACTGCATGGTTTGAAGAACTTCGTGTTGATATGAATGTGGTAAATTTTCTTCTCATGAGGTTTTCCGTGGCCTCTTATTCTGGCAATCTCTTTGTGAATGCTTTTACCAGAAATATATCATTATTTTCTATTCAATGCGACTCTCATCTTGGTATGTCATATGTTGTTGAAAGCATTGGTTTGATCTAAGATCATGTTTGACACATAAGTCTCAATCATAGCGTCTGGCCCTATCTTCAACCTAGTCTTGCAATACAACCTGGTCTTGCATCGGTTATGCTACGAGATCCTACTGTGTCTACTTGAAGTAGTTTGAATATACAGATAGGGGCACTGTCCTTTAAATATGAGTATAATATCTGAAAATTACTAAAGAAAATATAATAAAATGAGGCTCACTTATTTCCTTATGTGAATGATTATTACTTGCCACAAGATTTTGCTAATGAAATTTCTGACTATTTGATAGTCCATTATAAACTAAACCAAGTTTGTTTGTGGGCATAAGAATCTTATGGTTTTGTACAAATAATAGTGTTTCACTATGTAATATTTAGTCATGTATAATTTTGTATGTATTGGAATGTGTAACACAAACAATGGCATGTACTGATATGGTCTAATATATAAGGATTCAGCTGAGGAGGTGCTTTCTACGCATGCTTTCGTCAATATTTGGTGCAGACACCAAAATTAGTGCTATTTTGAAATTTTGAATTTCCAATTGACGTAACTTTATGTGATTGAAGATTTTGTGGGATTTTTTTTTTAAAATTAATTTATTTATTATGGTTTTATTATTTTCCTTATTGATGTACTCTTGAAAGTCAATTTAAAAAGGCTCCACTAAATATAGAAGACAGATTATTGAGACGTAAAATATTATGTTGGAATGATGGGTGCTGGTTCCTAGGTTTTCACTTTCCATGCTTAGTGCTGATTCCAAGCAAACTGTAGTTATTGAACCTGTCCTGCATCAAATTTAGTATCAAAGCAAACCCAGATCCAGTCCACAATATTGAGTCCCTGCCAAAACCACCCCTCATTGATTCTCATTTACCAACAACCATCAAAACCCTTCAATCACCGCAATGACCCAAGCTGTCCACCCCACTGAGCCCATACAATCAAAAGACCATGAGCCCAACCACAAAAAAATCCCATTGTTGCGGTTGTATACCATCACACCACCAACATTCCTGTGAAGCCCGTCAATCAATCCACCAGAACTGTCTATAACATTGCCTTTTTACCTGACACTGGCACCCTAATCGCAGATCACAAACCCTCATGCACCTGCAAGTAGAGCTTCCTGGCATTCTAAAGAGCTACAACCAGATCCAAAAAACCTCCCATCTGACATGCATAAACTAAATACATACCCAACTACCCTAGCCTCTTCCATAGAACTTAACGGCCATTGTCCCGAGTCCCCACTTGCTGTAGACAATCCTTTCATCCTTCACTCACCATTGTCGTGTCGCCACAATTGTAGCACATCGGCATTGCCACCAAACATCACAGTGCTAGCACCAAAGTTTCAATTTGAGACCACCTCAAGTCATTGTCGTGTGCCTCTCCAGTTCATCTCCTGGAACTGAACTGAAGATGCCATTTGTGAACTCCATTTACAGTCAAATACTGAAATCTAATTTGGTTCTATGCCTTTTGATCTACCGTCTGTCTGTGCCCATGTAATGTGGTTTTTTTTTTTTTTTCAAAAGAAGATTTTTTAGCATATAGGTCAGACCACCGATCAACTCATTATTTACTAAGCGGGCCAGCATCTTAGCCCTGCCCACATGTCACAACGACTGGTCTGATGTTCTTTTGTGTTTGAAGAGTTCATGTAGCCACGGTCTAGCAGCCCAATTGCACAAGTTCAATTCCACACATTTCACAGCCTGGATCAGATTTCTCCCTTCTCTTTTTGAACTAAATAGACATTTAAATATCATCATTATTTTCTTTACTTGATTAATTCCACCAAAAGTTTATTATTTTATTTCCTTTTACAATTGCTTGTTAGTTAGCTGCTGGTTTGTTTAACAATTTTTCCTTGATTACCCGTAATTAAAAAAGAACAGAAAATGATCAATTGCCACTACTTTTTCCTTTTTGGGTGCTGATTCCTAGGGCTGGCCTTTATTTTCTATTCAATTGTTTTCCCAAAATTCTTATTCTATCCCCCCTTCCTATCCCCTTTTGAGCCTTTCCTGCATCAGCATTCTAATTTGAACCCATTATTCCAATAACGCTCAACACAGCAAGCTTTTGAACCTAAATTTTAGGGGTTAACTATGTAAACCCTGATTTGGAGTATTATCAAGTGTCATATTACAGGTGATAGGGCTTGTTTATCAACTGATATTTGGAAATTTTATATCAAAACTAAGTCATATTTCTATACCATCTTTAAGTTCCAAAAATAAATTATTATGCTCTTTTCCCCAGATTATACGGGTTATAGAGTACAAGAGTATGAGCTTATATATGTATATTTGTATTCTTTCTCTTTTCTCTTGTTACCTGTGCTAGAGATTGACATGCCAAGGAAGTAAAAATTGAGTGTAGTTCTTGATAGAGTTGATTTTATAGGAGTTAAGTACCTATCAAGGATCTTAGAATCTTTTTATCTTCAATTAAAATTTATCTAGAATAAGCGGTAAGAGCTTATAGTGTTGTATAAATGGCTATTATTTGCTTGCTAATTCCTGTGCTTAATGAGAATAAGCCTTTATTATGAGCATTGCATTTGTGACCATATAATTAATAAATTGCAATAAAATGTTCGCCAATTTTACTATTATGATTTGGTCGCTTGTAAAAAGTGCAGATGCTCTCATCTGCTTGCTGAAATTATGAATGCTGTGTATGTTTTTGACAGGTGAAAAATATCTCTATGGAGATACTAGACTTCTATGAAAACCACAGAATGATCACAGATGATAGAATCATTGCTGCTTTCAGCAAGCTAAATTTGAAGCAGTAAATGGTATGGTAGCTCTTCTTCCTGCAGGAAAATGGATTTAGCTTTATTATGACCAACATAGAGTCATTGATATATCTCAAAAGAAGTCAATGGTATTGGTCTTTATGGTACTACAAAGCCATCATCGTGATCTGTGCAAAGCAAAGATGGTTAGCTTGCTGCACTTGTCATTAAAGGGGAGAAAGCTGTAGAGGAGGCAAGATCTGTAAAATCACCATGTTTTATAAAAATGCTTAATGTAGCGTAGTTCACATAAGAAAGCTAGTTGATCAATCAGTCTAGCTGCTTGTAGCATTTTTATGTATGCAAACTTGTACCTGATTTTCTGTCAATTGGATTTATGTAATGTAAACGTTAGAAGCAGTTAACTTGATTTGTATGTCTGTAATGTCGTGGAAATTAATGGTCCCCCCCCCCCATCATATGAATAATGGTAGATCTTACGATGAATTTAGAGCCCGTTTGAATGAAGGGAGTGGAAGGGAGTAGAGTAAAGTAAAGTTGGTTAAAACTAAGCTAATTTTGGGTTAAATATAAATTTACTCTACTCTTCTTCTCTTGCCTTCAATTCAAACAGACCTTTAAATAGTTTGACCCACTATTATATGAAATGAGGGAGTATCACATTGCTATACTTCCAAAATACTAAAATAGTTACTCATTTATTTGGATGAATCTAAGGCAAAAGACATAAACTCAGCTGAAAGTGTTTATCATGTAGAATGCCTAATAGCTCGTTTGGTTGGAGATTTTTAATATCGTAGTGAAAATTGTGGTTTAAAAAATGTTGTGAAAACACGTTTATAGTAATCATAAAGCAAAAAATGTGTTTGGTACTATGTTTCAAATAACATGTTTTAATGTATAAAAAAACATAATTATATGTTTGGTATGTGTGTGTTTTTTTTAATTTTTTTTTAAAATTTTAATTAAAGCTGATAAATGGCCTCTCTAGTTGGAATTGAAAAAGGAAGCTTTATGTGTTGTTTAATTAAGCGGCCTCTATGTTTTTTAAAATATTTACAAAAGTGTTATTGAGCAACGTTGTTTGAAATATGAAAACTGGTAAGAGAAGTTTTCTAAATTTAGTATTTAAACACCCTAAAATAAGCAACGTAACTCAAAACTTCTAAAAAAAATACTCTTACCAAATGCGTTTTGTTTTGTTTTTATAATTTTTAGAACCATAATTTTTAGTGTTTAAACATTGAAAACTGTTGTTTGAAATCACATACCAAATAGGCCCTAAACTTTGGCAAACCACAAATTTTTAATTGCATTTTCTAAAATGAGGTATTCACAAGTATATGCTAGAAAAAATAGATTAAGACCATTTTCACTTGAAAAATGAGTTTTGCCATCATTAATTGTCACTTGATCCAGAGGTGTTGAGCAAATGAGCTGATGATTTCTGAATCTAATTGTCGTAGTCATTCCCATTGCTCAAAGAACTAAACATTGGCTTGGCTTGGGGAAATTATTTTCGTCAACATATTGGGTAGCCAATCCAACTGATTCAACGTTGAAACTTGGGAAGAATCTTTGTTGGAATCTTAGAATTCATGATCAGTTTAAAATATTGCTTTGGAGACTCAATTAATTTGGAGAATCACAAACAATGTCTTGCCTAACAGAATTAGAATGTCAAAATTTAAAATGCCCATTAAAGTCAGCAAGAAGATGAGACTAGCATCCACTTGTTTTCTCCATTGCCCCATTGCCAAGGCAGCTTGGTTTGGCCCATGTTGGAGCATCATATATAAGGAAATCCAAGCCTATTCATGCTTAGAGCTGGTCAAAATCATTGTAGATCCCCCATCTATAATTCTAAATGATTAAAAACATCGTGATAATTTTTCTTAGCTTATTGATGGTTGTTTTCTCATAGTTTTTCTATAATCCTAATTCAATTGAGTCTGACATCCTTGTGAGTCCAATCCATGTATTATTATTATTATTATTTTCCTTTTTGCAATGCCCAAGCCCGAGTTTCCCATTGGAGAAATTGAGGGATTGTGGTTTGGAGGGTATGAGTCAGTTTCTCTTGGATATTTTGCATGAGCCCATCCGTATGTGTTAAAAAGTGGGCTAGGGACACTGACAGCATCTTAGGCCCATGGAAGAAGTTTAGTATCATTTTCATCACAAAAAAGGTTTTATGCTCGTGTTGTCTATGGTTGAATCTCCTGAACAAATTCTTTTTGACTTTAAAACATAGTTGACTCATTGGCTAACTCTAGCTTGTAGCCCTCACTTAAGTGAGCATCCAAAGAGTTTAAAATGGCTAAGAAAAGGTAGCCAATGACTACTTTTAGTGACAAATTAAATTCTTAATCTTTACCCTATGTTTCAAAATGGTCCTTATCTTTTGAAATGTTTCATTTTAGTCTCTATACTTTGAAGTTTGTGTCAAAAAGGTTACTGGAAATAACTATCGCTTTAATTTTCTCTATCTCCAACTAACATAAAAGAAGCTAACAAAGTATTTAAATAACCAATTTCTTCCCTTCTTTCCTACTATCAAAATCCCTAGGATTTTGCTAAACAATCTCAACTCAAAATCATAGAAAAAAAAAAAAAAAATTTAAGGGTGGGGTCTTTTTGACACAAATAAGTATAAAGACTAAAATGAATCATTTCAAAGGTTAGACACCATTTTAAAAATTGGGGTAAAGGTTAAAATATGTTTACTTTACATATTTGTTGTATGGAACCACTCACTTTGAATACATTTTGTTACGTTACACCACAATGCTTTATATCTTAACGGTAGAAGTAACTTAATCTCTTTTTCCATAAATCATCACAAATCCCATTACTTGGTTGTTAATAATACTAATAATAAAGCAAACTAAAGAGCATTAGATCACTATTTTCCTATCCTGCATTGAGAAAGTCCCACAGGTCTATGTCAAAACTGGAGTCACCCCAAAAGTTTATGCCATCATCGTCACAAGCGTCCCCCACTATTACCTCTGGTATTATTTTCTCAGCCCAAAGGTTTGGCTTGGGCTCCGACTCTAAACCACAACTTAGGGAGACTGGTAGTCTCTCATCACCTTTCTCGCCCTTTAACAAGTTTTCCCACCAATTTATTTTGTTCTCTGAGGGCTTTAATGTTGGAGATACATTTTTAACATTTTCGTTCAGTTGTAACCTTTCTGCAATTATAGGTTTCCCACCTGCCAATGTTAAATTTTTTGACAAGGTTCTGGGTTGTGGTTTTATTACATTCACTTTCACTATATCTTGTGCCTTTTCTTCCGCATCGTTTGTACGGGAAATTACCTTCTTGCGGCGCAGGTGTGTATTCCAATAATTCTTCACATCATTAGCTGTTCTACCTGGAAGTCGACCAGCAATAAGTGACCACCTACACGAATAGAGAATATATAAATGTGTTCAAATAATTTATTAATTAATCTGTTTACTAAAGAAGGCCATATTAGCATGCAAAAACTGTTGGGTCCATAGGACTAGGTTGGCAAACTACGATGAAATGTAACATTTTATAAGATTTTCAGTGTGTCTTGAGTGTGTTTGAAATCAATTTCGAGTCCAATGCAAGTTATAAGTTCAAGTCCAAGGAGAATTAACTATTTAGAAATCTCAACTCCATCTTGATCCCTACTCAACGTTTCAAGAATTACTAATCTTGACACATCAAGATAGATTTTTGACCTATAGAGAATTGTGATAGAATTCATTTTTCAGGCCCAGCCCATCGTTCAAGCTTTTAGGGTTTTGTGCAACCCTATAGGATGTGATTACATACTTTAGAGAGATGTGCTTTTGCATCTAGGGTTTGTTTGTATGGAGTTCTCTTAAAGCATCAACCCAAAGATCCAAGTTCAAGTTTCTGAATATCTGATGATCAAGGAGAAATTGCTGCAATTAGATTACAACTAAGTTACTGAAGATCAAATCATAATATGGGTATTTGAAGTTGTGAGCAATAGATTTATATTCAATGCAGTTCACTAGTCAAAGAATTTGTGAATTTGGAGCTACGTATGATCACGCTAGCATTGGTTAGCCCCAAACATTGGTTGGAGGATGGAGACAATAAAGCTAAATGAGAGGAATGGAAAGCTCTGAACAGTGGTTGGAGAATGAAAACAAGAGAAGTAGTAGGGATTCAGCCTACGTCCACAACGGAAAGCTCCATATAGTTGCCTCATACTATTATAAACTATATGTTAGAATAAATTCATCTCTCTCTCTCTCTATATATAGCTAGTATTATAAAAAAAACAATTATATAGGAATAGTAATAGCCTAATATTTTTTTTTCCAGTTAATATATATCTTGATAGTAAAATAATGTATCTATTGAATATTCATAGCAATCTATCATATAATATGATCTAAATACTAGGAAGATCATGGACGTTCGATTTTAGTACATTTCATAATTGATTTACTTGAACTACCACTGGTATAGATTAAAAAAAAAAAAAAAATCATAGTAGAAGTCATAGCATATGTAACATATCATTAACTAATCTATCTTTAAAATGGATATATATATATATATATATATATATATATATCATGACAATCACTCTTTTTATTTTTATTTTTTATAGATAGATAAATCATGAAGAAATAGGAGATGAAGTTGGAACTATAAACATGAAACACGATAAAAGATATTAGTACTATGAAACACGATAAAAGATATTATTACTATTGAGCTATTACCTTTTTTTTTTTTTTTTTTTGGTAAACCCATTTGACATGGAAACTAAATAATACATCTGTTTTGAATTAGGGTTATTAAAAGTTGATACAAGTGGTGATGTATAAAGGTAAACATATTTGGAGAACATTGAAAAAAAATAAAATTGGTGAAGTTATTCACTACACATGACATGCATCAAATGGAGTAAAATGGTGGGTTTCAATTAGCTTAACTGGTAAAGTCTTTGATGGTTGTATAAGAGATCTGGGGTTCAATCCTCGTCTATACCAAAAACTGATTGGTGTCTTAGTCTAATAATAAAGAGTTATTATTAGGAGTGGACGTTATAGGTTGAAATTCTCTCAAAAAAAAAAAAAGGCGTAAAATGCATGGGTCGTCATTCAAGGAAATAAATTTAATTTATAAACTCCATGTTACAAAGTGAAAAGAAATAATAATAATATAATAATATTTAACAGTTAACTTTAAATTATTTAGTGTTAGGGACAATTTTTATATGTTGTAAACTGTATCCAAACGTGTTAAATGTGTATTGAGTTGTAAGTCTTTGGTGTTTTAGAAGTTGTAATTGAACAATACCTAGAAGGGACGAAGAATTTTCAAGAATGTGCTGCCTCGATTGTAAGCCCGATTATATATGGACAACTCAATTGCAAGTTGCTATTAATTCTAATTTGGGCCCAATAATGATATTATTTTTTTACTCATTAACAACATCTTTTTTCATAAGATTTATTATAAAAATGTTGTGAACGTAGCATTACTCTAAAATTAATTCTGCCTCCCAAACATAATCCTTAATCCCTTTTATAAAATTAAAAAGAAAAAGTTTAAATAACAACAATAAATATTAGCCCAAATAACAACAAATCTAAACCAAACAAAAACAAGACAAGACCAAACAACAACAAGTGATCAAATTATTCAGCAAAAAACCTATTACAAAATAAAAAGAAAAAAGTCGCCAAATATTCAAATTTGTAGCTCGTTCAACCTATTCAATAAAAATAATTTCTAATTTTATTTTTCCCTAAAAAATGGTACCAAGAAAAATATTGTAGTTGTTAGTTCTCCTTGATGATGATGATAATTATATTCTTTTTGGCTTTGTAGTTGCAACAATTTTGCTCTCCTTAGCGACTCGACTCGCAATTGTAGCAAATATTCAAGTTATCGCTTTATTAGATTTTATATAATTTAAATTTCTTAATGATCATCCTAAAAAAAATTCCTAAAACTGCCACTGAGTAAGTTTGAAAAAAGTTTGACACCAGCCTTAATACCTCTTGACCAATGGAGAATCGCAAATTCAGATTTTATTGAAGGACTTTTCATTTTACTAGTGTGGTGGGTGAGAAAATTAAGATTGAATTTTTATTTGAAAAAGTATGAAATTATATAAATAAAAAATGTATGTCATACAAAGTTAATCGTATTCCTATAAGAATTTTAATACCTATTTGCTATTGGCAATATCCATTCATTAAAAACTTTTAACAATGATAGTGAGTATCATCATCTTCCAACAATAAGCAACTAAGTTTTGCTAAAACTTTGTCATAATATTTAAATTTTCGCAATGTATGATTCCATATGCGACAATCAAAATTCTTCATCAAATACCCTCAACCATACACAATCAAAATTTTGTCATTCATACTTTCTTCTTTATCATTCTACATGAGTCTAAGTGCAATCTTTAGGTTAATTAGTTTTTAATGAACACCCGTTTTAGGCAAGAAAAGAAAAGAAAAGAAAAAAAGATAACAAAAGGCATGTGTCATCGAATAGAAAAATCAATGTTCTCTAAGTAACAAATAAAACATCTTATATTACCATTCCAACTTTCTAAGCATTACTGCCATCTAAAACTCAAAACATGTGAAGAAAATTTTTGGGATGTTAAAATTTAGTGGGAGTATTTTTTAGACATTACACAATGGAATATTTTAAGAATCATAAACTTTCATTAGGTTTTAATTGAGAGAATAACAATATGATATATTTACTTTTTTCCAAAATATTAAAGGGGAAATTGCTTGATTTTAAATTTTAAGGAGGAATTGTGAACTATCCCAGATATAAAGAATGAAAAGTGTTTTAATCCTAAGTTTTTGTTTTTGTTTTTGTTTTTGTTTTTCTTTTTTTTTTTTTTTTTTGATTTTTTTTTTTTTGATTTTTGGTGTGTGTGTGTGTAAACTATGTGTTTTTACTTAAAATGGTGCATAAATATATATATATATATATATATATATATATATACACAAAAAAAGTACAAAAATTCAACCCATGAAAACTGTACGTCAAATAGTGAATTTTGACTCAACAAAAATTGACTAATAAAAAAACAATTCTAGAAACACAAAGAATGACACAACATTTTCATAATACCTTTATAACTTTGTTATATTTTAGTTTGAATTGTAAAAAATTTGACACTTCAATAGTTGTGAAAATATTGTGACAACAATAAAATGTCTTAACATTTCACAAGAGAAATATTATATTCACAACATTTTCATCATAAATCATAAGTAGTAGGTTATTACGGGTTGTTATTGGTGGACAAAAAAATAATTTCATTGGTAGGTTTAAATTAGAATAACAATCACTAAAATTTGTTATGAAAAATGTTGTGGACGTAGCCCTTTTTTTCACAATACCTTTATTTTTAGTTGTAGTTAGTTCCAGTATGATATTTTATTATTTTACTTTGACATATAAGGAATTAACAACAATTGTGAAAATATTTTGACAATTTAATATATATATATATATATATATATATATATATATTTATATAAAACAAAAACGTGTAGCACATACAAGCTGGTGTACTAATTGCGTCTCAAAACAAAAAAGTTGGTGTACTAATAAAAAAATATAAAGAAATAAGTTAGCTCACCAAATTGAAGTGGTGCGTTCCCATTGACATTTGACAAAGCTAAAGCTTTCTTTGAAAATACTAAAATGGTGTATTTTTATTAGCTAGTGTCCAAAACTTGACTGAACCAAAAAATGACTATAGATAGAGCCATTGGCTCTTTTTATATATAGATTTAAGTTGGTTGTAGAAATTAGTTTTGTAAGGGTTATATTTTTATGTATTAGCATATCCGAGATCAAAACACACTTTATATATAATTAAGTCATAGTTTCTAGTGTGTTCAAGAAATACATCTATTAACTAACAAGTGGTATTATTGAAGACACATGATTGCTCAAGAAAAGTTGAACTGCAGGTCCCGATACCTGGCTCAATACCTCTCAACATATAGATAATGAATGAATCTTGATACTTGGTTTGACACTTCTCGATTTATCGTGCTTCGTGAAAACTAATAATAAATTTTGTTTTCAACCCATGATGACTTGGTCCTTCTAGGGATTCATGCACTAGGGTTTCAGAGCATATAAAATATATATTTTATAGCCGTCATCATAGAGAAGAGAGACACACGCATAACAAGAGTTGTTGTGATGTTTGTGCGCATAGGGTTTTGTACCAAGTTGCTACCAATTCATCAAAGTGTGGATTTAAGAACTTTGCAAAGCTACAAAAATCAAAAGGGTTTATTTGGTCTTTGATGATTCCTTGGATATCAGTGGGTTGACAAGACTCGAGCGATGATCTTTGGGCTATCTCTTGTAATACAAAGAACACTGAATCAGAGGGGACCGGTGGTGACCGGCCAAAAATCCTCCGATGATGAAGTTAGTTACTTTTGAACTCTCTGTAAGGAATAAGTATTCTCTCAAAATGAAATTGTCTGAATCCCCTTACCCTTCATCGAAGAAGCCTTATATAGTGTGTGTGGAATGGTTATCTGTTTAGTAACTGTTCCCAATGTCGAGGAGTCCGGAGAGTTGGGGGTAGCTTCCATAACCGCTGTGGAAGTTACCTAGGTTGGACGGGCCGGTGAACTCGTCCATCTTTAGTGAAAGATGGACGAGACCATCTTGGAAGGCTTGCCCTGCGTAAATGGTGTAGATTCCATGAGGTATTCCTCGTCTATACATGGACGAGGTTCGCCAGAACGCTTGGAACTTTCTCTTCGCCTATCGTAGCTTCTTTTGTTGGAGGAGACATATGGACGAGTTATGGACTTGGATGATTTGTGACACCATCAGTCTTAATCATAGATAAGAGAGTTGTGCAAAGGAAAAGTCTGTAATAATAACTAGTCTAATTTTGGTCTTAATTACCGTGTCAAACTTATTTTCCACTGCACTTAATTTAGTTTAGTGATTTAATTGTGCCTTAATTATATTTGCATGTAATTTGACTTAATTAATCAACTTGGGTAATTGGCTATTACTTGTGGTCAATCTATAACCCAACAAGTTTTTCTAACCCTAAGAAAAAGTTTATATAAAGACCCATTAAACACGAATTTCTATAAGATTATAAAGGTAGAAATCCTAAGTGATGCAGGAGACACAAGAAGATTATTATTTATGTTTGCAAGCCAGTTGTATTTTTATGTTTTAGGTCCTATTAGTTATTAGGCTATTAGTATTTTAATTTAGAAGTAAAGTTATTTTTGTAATAAGACAATTAGGGTTTCCTAGCAAATTAGAATTAGGGTTTAGCAATCCTTTATAAGCAACCTATTGTATTCCTTGAGGGATGGTTGATATTTTGATGAATGAAAAAAATGGCCATTTGGTCTCTTTTGGTCTAGTGCTGACTCCAGGTCTATCCTAAGTGCTGACTCCTAGTGGTTTCTCCGCTTGGTGTGGAATCCAAGCCAGGCCTAGGTGCTAACTTCTAGGTCATATCTCTTTATTTTATTGTTGTTTCAGTTTTGTTGTGGTTGTCCTGCGTCACTAAGGTATTCATAAAGAAACCCTAGTCTCTACCTATTGAACATGTGAATTCAGAAACACAAGAGAAATTAATTTTTTTGACTGTTGCGTCAATGATTCAGTACGAAACATCATCTCTAGCACCAAATTGAAAATCTTGAGGTGTTCCAAGTGAGGCTACAACACATAAGACCTACTTCATTGAAGTTGTTGTTGTAGTCTTAGACATAGATTAGGCATCTGTGTATCAAAAAGATTTACAAGGTAAAAGAGTCTAACTGTGTTAGAGTTGTGTGTGGTCACTTGAGTAAGTTTTTACTATAGGTAGCATTACTAAGATCAAATATATATCTATATATATATATATATATATATATATATATATATATATATCTATATATATATATATATATATCTATATATATATATATATATCTATATATATATATATATATATCTATATATATATATACATATACATATATATTCTTGTATTGTAAAACTTCCATTTATTTTAGTGAATTCTTCAATATGGTGGTGAGTTACAAACCATCCATAGGGTTTTTATTGTCAAGTTTTTCCTTTCAAAACCATATTCCCTATATCAAAAAAATTTTGCCTGTAATATATATATTAATTACAGGCACAATTATTTTTTATAATTTATTAAATTGGTACGTTGTGATTAGAACAACATTATTTGGAAAATTATTGTGATTTATAAATGTAAACAACGTTATCAGTGCCGGCTATATATATATATATATATATATATATATATATATATATATATATAGGGTTAGGTTCAAGTTACTCTTGGTGTAACTCTAAGCAATGTTATACCACTCAATATTTTTTTAATTAGATGCGAATATTGACAAATCTACCATTAGATTATGTTATCTTTGTATATTCTTTATGCTTGCAAAATTTCAAGGTGATAAAAAATTAATATCCATGTCATCAATCAATTGTTAAAATTCAAATTTTTGTAGTTTAAAATAATGCATAAAATATGAGTTTATGGATCTAATGATAAATAGCATCCGATTGATATGAAAATTGGCATGCATGTTAAGAACATATAGAACATGTAATTAAACGATTGGATTTTCAAAATATTAATTCAATAACAAGTTATTGAGTGGTGTAACATTGCTTAGAATTATATCAAGTATAACTTGAACCCAACTCATATATATATATATATATATATATATATGCTTGATGTATTCCTTGCTTTTTAAGTTCGATCAACACACCTCAGAATCCAAATATCAAAACTTAAGATCTGTCATCTCACTCTTTGTAAGGCATGGTATTATGCTGAAAACTTTAGGCAGAAAATTCTTAGGGTGAATAGTTTTTAATAAAATATTTGAACTTTTTTTTTTGATACCAAGGAAAGGGAGATACAGAGTTTATCAAGGATACAAAATAGCTGGGTCAACCCAGCTTTGGTGAATTGGCATTCTGGTTGCCAAATTTGCAGCAATATATACTGAATCAAGAACAACATAGGGGACAACTAACAGATTACAAAACAGTCCATTTTGATACAAAATCTCCAGATCAGCAATCAAGGTCTTCTCTTGCCAAGCTGGTTTCTTTTTCTTCACATATAATTTTGTATTAGAAATTCTCTTAATTATTATGTCTCTTTGTCTTAGAAATCAAATATTCACTTCTTCTTCTTCTTCAATTCTTATTATTATTATTTTCCTTCTCTTTCCGACGTCAACTATAAATTTTAGCGACGTACAAAGAGAGATAGAGATAGATTGAACAGTTTTGCTGAAAGTAATTCTAA
This sequence comes from Quercus robur, assembly GCF_932294415.1. Lineage (NCBI taxonomy): Eukaryota > Viridiplantae > Streptophyta > Magnoliopsida > Fagales > Fagaceae > Quercus > Quercus robur. The sequence goes on from NC_065535.1 coordinate 56,618,022, forward strand.
AGTCACTAACAACTCTCCCTTTGTAGGAGTACTCTCTCTCGGTATGGTACGAGACCTCTCTCCCCTCTAAAATAGAATAGGAGCTCTCCCTTGGATTACTCTTCCTACTTAGGAGTATCCACAAGAAACCACATAGACCATGGAACAAAACATCATTGAAAGCCTTCAGAGTTTACAACTCACAAAGGAAGAGGAAGAAGATATTTTAATATCAAGTGCTAGTACGTATACCAAAGGTTGTTGAAGAAAGCTCATTAAGTCTTTTTGGGCGTCCATTATCAGATCGAAAACAAAACCTGCGAGCCCTCAAAAGTACTTTAAGATCAATGTGGACGATGGACCTTCGAATCATAGAAGTGGGGAATAACACCCTTCAGTTCAAGTTTAGTTCACGATATCAAATGGAATGGGTAGAAAAAAGTGGGCCCTAGAATTTTGACAATAATCTCCTGCTTCTTTGCTGATGGAGAAAGGGTTTAATGCTAGCCAATATTAGCTTCACACTCCCCTTTCTAGGTTCAGATTTGGGGACTGCCTTTTGAGAATATGACAGATGAGGTGGGGAAGGGGATTGGAAACAAACTTGGCCATTTCATTGAAGTGGACAAGCGGTCTTGGCAAGAAGATCAAGCCCAATTTATGCAAGTTAAGTTGGATATCCCTATTGAAAAACCGTTGAGAAGAGGGGGGGCATGTTGCGAATACAGAACGGGAAAGGGTGTGGGTACGTTCAAGTATGAACGACTACCCACTTTCTGCTTTGACTGTGGTATAATGGGGCATGATATCAAACATTGCCATATGAAGAGAGAGGAAAAATGGTAATCCCCCATATAGGGATTGGATGAGGGCGGGAGGAGCAAGCAAAGGGGGGCTGGACAGAAAAGAACCACCCATCAGTAGAAGCGAGGGAGCCGGTGAAGAGGAAAATAGTAGAGGAATGGTTCAAGCAGTGGTGGAGAGGGGCGGAGTTGATGCCTAGGCCGGAAGTGAGCATTTCGAAACACCAATGAGATGTCAGACCCTCAGGGTTGAAGACATGGAAATATAAGATAATTCGTTGGTGAAAAATCAAGTTGGATGGGACAGAAAAGAAAAAGATGTATAGGAATCAAGGCAAGGGAGGGAAGCACGTGAGGGGCAAGAGGGAGCTAAATCAAACTTAGTCAGGAATTTGTTCAAAATGAATGAGGAGGCTTTGTCAAAACTGGGCTGAATGAGGAAACCCAAGGAAAAAAGAAAGAAAGCTAACAGCCCTATTAAGAGTGAATTTGAGCCCAAGGAAAATGAGTTAGGAAACTTGCCCATGCTGGAGACAGAAAAAGGAAAGAAAGCCCAAGGTAAGGGGAGGTGGAAACAAGTGGCAAGAGCAAAAAGTAAAGCCCAGGAATTAGTAATATCAGCCCAACTTCCTTTAGTTGGCATGAAAAGGGGAATAGAGTTAGAAGAGTCTGAAGATCAACATGAGAAGCCAAATAAACGTGTATGTGGCATGCTCCATTGTGTTGGTGGCCAGCTTAGTGATTTATTGGCGGTGGCTGCAACGTAGCATCGCTGGGAGCAATGAGGGCTTTAAGTTGGAACTGCCGAGAGCTTAGGAACCCCCGGTCAGTTAAGGCACTGCGAGAAATGGTGCAGCGCTAGGATCCCAACATAGTCTTTTTAATGGAGACTAAATTGAAGATGATTGCCATGAAAAGAGAGAAGGAGAAAGCTGGTTTTGTTTTTGGTTTGATTGTTCCAAAAGCTGAAAATTGTGGAGGTTTGACAATGCTTTGGAAGAAAGAGATTAAGTTAGAAATCATGGGATATGCGGGAAACTTCTTTGATGCAATAGTTACTAACAAGGCTTCTAATTTCAAGTGGAGAATAACCGGGTTTTATGGGCACCTTGAAATGCATAGAAGAAAAGAGTATTGGGAATAGTTAAAAAGGCTGAACAGAAGATTCCAACTGCCATGGATTTGTTTTGGAGATTTTAATGAGATTTTGTCAGTAAATGAAAAATGGGGAGGAGTACAAAGATCCCAAAGGCAAATGGAAGGGTTCAGGTCAGTAGTAGACTTTTGTAATTTCAAGGATTTAGGATACACTGGGCTAGACTTCACATGGTGTAATATGCAGGAAGGGGATGACAGAATTTATCTAAGACTAGATAGGGCTTTGGCAACGCAAAATTGGATTGAAAAATACAAGGAGGTTCGAGTCCACCACATTGTGGACTCCATATCTGATCACTTTACTTTTCTAGTCTCGGATTCTTTTACTCCTTGACATCCTAGATAAAGCTGGTTTCACTTCGAAGCAACATGGATAAAAAAGAAAGAATGCAGGGACATAATTGAGGCTGCTTGGAAAAATAATATAAATCAAAATACCCCTTGTGGTATGGTCGAGAGACTCAATCAGTGTGCAACTAAGCTTAATAGGTGGAATTTGGGCACCTTTGGGAAGATATCAAAGCAGATCCAAGATAATAATAATAAAAAGGCTCTTAACAATATGGTAGCAAGAGACACAGATGGTAGCATAGGAAGAGAAATCAATAAGCCAAGAAGGGAGATTAATGATCTTTTGGATAGTGAGGAGATTATGTGGCAACAATGAGCAAAGGTTCAATGGCTTGGGCTTGGAGACAGAAACACGAAGTATTTCCACTCTAAAGCATCGGAGAGGAAAAAGAAGAATACGATTCTCGGCCTAGAGGATGAGGAAGGCAATTGGTGTAATACAAAGGAAGGCATAGCTGACATAGCTGTGCCATATTTTCAGAAGCTGTACACCACATCCTAGCCAAGCCGTGTAGCAGAAGTGATAGCCACAATCCCTACTAGAGTGACTAGTGAAATGAATCAGAGCCTTATGAAGGAATTCACAAGGGAGGAGGTGGTGGAGGCACTCAAGCAGATGCACCTCACAAAAACCCAGGACCTGATGGTATGTCTGCTATTTTCTTTCAAAAATATTGGAACATAGTAGGTAATGATGTTCGTTATATGGTTTTAAATGTGCTAAATTCTAATATGTCAATGGCTGAGATAAACAAAACTAACATAGCCCTCGTTCCAAAAACAAAAACCCTACTAAGATGACAGAGTTTAGACCTATAAGTCTGAGTAATGTGGTCTACAAGCTTGTCTCTAAAGTCTTAGCAAATCGTCTCAAAACCATTCTCCCTCAAATCATTACTGAAAATTAAAGTACTTTCTTCCATGAGCGGCTAATCATTGACAATGTGTTAGTCACATTTGAATTAATGCACTATCTTGATCATAAAAGAGAGGGAAATGACTACTATATGGCGGTCAAGCTTGACATGAGCAAAATTTATGATAGAGTTGAGTGGGGTTTCATTGAGAAAGTTATGGAGCGAATGGGTTTTAATGAAAAATGGATCAATCTTATGATGAGATGCATTACAACTATTACTTACTCTGTTTTGATTAATGGGGTGGCCCAAAGGTGCATTGTGCCTTCAAGGGGTCTTTGTCAAGGAGATCCCCTCTCTTCTTATTTGTTTCTCCTATGTGCATATGGCTTCTCATCCCTCATTAATGATGCAGCAAGAAATAGTATGCTTAGTGGTGTCTTTATTTGCAGAGGATGTCCCATAGTTAACCACTTTTTCTTCACAAATGATAGCCTTCTTTTTTGCAAGGCAAGCACACGAGAGTGTCAAAACCTTATGGTTACCCTTGACCTCTATGAAGCAGCGTCTGGACAAAAGATAAATGCTAATAAGTCCTCAGTCTTCTTTAGCAATAACACTTCCCCCGAGTTAAAGGCCGAGATCTTGGAAGTCATGGGCCCAATGCAAGATTCAAAGCATAACAAATACCTTGGGCTGCCTTCCATCATTGGAAAGTCCAAAAAAGAGGTATTTCCTAAAGTAAAGGAGAAAGTTGAAAAAAAAATTGTCCGGATGGAAAGAAAAAATGTTATCTATGAGAGGAAGAGAGATCCTAATAAAGGTGGTAGCCCAAGCTATTCCAACATATACTATGAGTTGTTTTCTCCTTCCTAAAGGGCTTTGTGATGAAATTAAAGGCATGATGAGAAGATTTTGGTGGGGACAAAGAGAATAAGAGTAAAAAATGGCATGGATTAGTTGGAAGAATCTTTGCAAATCTAAGCTAAAAGAAGGCATGGGATTTAGGAACCTCCACACTTTCAACCTTGCCATGCTAACAAAGCAAGGGTGGCGATTGCTCTCAAATCCCCATTCTCTAATAGCTCGGATCTATAGAGCAAAGTATTTTCCACATGGGGACGTCCTGAACTCAAAGCTTGGCTGCAGTCCATTATATGCTTGGCGTAGCTTTTTTCAAGCTTTGGAAGTTATAAGGAAAGACACATGATGGAGAGTGGGAAATGATCGGTTAATTCACATTTGGGAAGACAAATGGCTTCCTACTCCTACTACATACAAAGTCATTTCTCCTCCTAGACCTTTTGATGACTTTCCAATGGTCTCGGCCCTTATAGACCACAAAACTAGGAGGTGAAAAGTTGGGCTTATTCGGGCTGTGTTTCTTCCTTTTGAAGCTGATACGATCCTAAACATGCCACTGAGTTACAACTTACCCGAGGACAAACTCATTTGGACCGGCAATGGAAGAGGAGACTTTACTGTAAAGATTGCATATTATATTGCTTGTAGTTTGGTGGAGGTCAAAGAGACCGGTGAAAGTTCATCTGGCGATCCGAGAACCCCCATTTGGAAGAAAATATGGCATTTAAAGATTCCAAGTAAAATACGGATATTTGCATGGAGAGCATGCATGAATGGCCTCCCAACGAGACTGAACTTGAGCAGAAGAGGGGTAAATGTCAGCCCCATGTGCCCTATCTGTGATCAAGAAATGGAGACAACAACCCACACGCTGATTCAATGTGAGTTAGCAAAACAAGTGTGGGATAGATGGTAGGGGAGGCCAATGAACATGAGAGGAAGTCAGCCGCTGGAAATTACAGATGCTGCTCTAAAAATTTTGAAGGAGGGAGCTGATCAAGACCTGGAAATATTCTTTGTAACCTCTTGGGCAATCTGGTATAATAGGAATCAAAAGGTCTTCGAAGATGTGTGCAACTCAGCTGCCCAAATTTGGTGCTCTGCAAATACTATCAGGTGGGATTTTAAGGAAGCCGTGGGAGTGTGTTTACAAAGCAAAAATAATGATGCGTCCAGGTGGGAGGCTCCACCATCGGGTACGTTCAAAATCAATGTGGACGGGGCTACATCCATTGATGGTCGACCATCTAGTGTTGGGGTTATGATAAGGGACAGCAAAGGAAATCTAGTGGCAGCCCTCAGTAAAGTCCTTCAAGGCCAATATCCAAGCTTGGAATCTGAAATTGTGGCTTTAGAAAATGGAATTTTGCTAGCTAAAGAAATGGTACTTTCACAGGTCATTTTTGAATCGGATGCCCTCACTTTGGTCCAAGATTTTAACACAAGTGAATCAAACCTAGGCCATCTATACCAGGGAATTCTTGACCTCCTTAAGTCTTTTAGGAGTTGGAAAATCTGTCATCTGAAAAGGGAGCACAATAGAGTGGCCCATGAACTTGCTCATTATGCAAAATGTAGTGGAGCAACTTAGGTGTGGAAGGGGTGTAACCCCGATGATCCAACATCTGATCCATCTAGAATGTACCTAGGCTGGTGTATAACTTAGCTCCCTTTGTTGTATTCCAATTTCAGTATCAATGAAGATTTTCTCATCAAAAAAAAAGAAAAAAAGAAAAAAAAGAGAGAGATAGAGAAGCCTCTTAGGATCTGAGAGACACCACAATCACACTCACAATCGCATAATCACTATGATATCTTTTTCTTTTTAATGTGGTTTTTCTTTTCTTTTCTTTTTTTATTTTTTATTTTTATAGAGAGAGAGAGAGCTTGGAATTAATAGTCCATGCACATTTACAAGAAAAAACAAAATGCTTGAGTTTTGTGTGAGTAGTTGAGAGTTATATATATTTGGTAGACTTGCCTGTTACCCAGGAGCTTATGGAGCCTGAGCAGTAGATCAACTTCATCTTCTGCAAAGTTGCCTCTCTTTATATTTGGCTTTAGGTAGTTCAACCACCTCAGTCTGCAGCTTTTACGGCATCTATTTAACCCTGCATGCAGCAGCAAACATAACAAACCTTCATTTAAAAAAAAAAACTATAATACATCCTTCTGCTTTATCAAAAAATTAATTATTATTGCACAAGTTGAATTATAAAATTTCGTACCACTTCAATTAAAATTATTTTTTTCAAAAAATAATTTTAGGTATATAACTGTCATCACTTGTCAAAAAATATTGCACTGCATAAAATGCAACTTATTTTCCAGTTAAATTATTGAGAAAAAAGAGAGAAATAAATGAAAGAACATGATAAACCCAAAAAAAAAAAAAAAATGGTAATCTCTCTCCCTCTCTCTCTCTTACTACCTGCTCTTAAAGGAACTTGGTGCCACCTTCCTTCTCCGAACTTTTCAATGCATTGCCTCAGAAGAATATCTTCCTCTTCAGTCCATGCACCTTTTCTCACACCGAAAGAGCCCATGTAGATTCAATGCTTTCCCCAGCTAAAAGCTCAAAAAAGCATGTGGGGTATCGTCCACTGCTTCTTTTACTAATAATGCAAAGTAACTTACACAAGTGGCGGTGGATGCAACTCATTTATATGTCCAGTTTCTGTAAAAGGTGACGTGGATCGATGTCCTACGTTCACAACTCCCATCAAGTGTTTTTTTTTTTTTTTTTTTTTTAATAAATTCAATGATACTACAAATTTCTTAACATTTTGCTTAGATGTTAGAGGTAATCAGTTGTGATTGATATATAGTAAAAATATGACACTAATTACCCTATATTCTAATGTATATATATATTTTTTATTGTATCAATTTAAAGATAACATGCGGCATTTGAAAATGACAGAGATAGAAAGTGACAAGTAATAATCACCATATCCTTATGTTTATTTCTATGCAATGTAGACTATTTGAAAATGACAGAGACAGCAAGTAAGACAACTAGACAAGTAATAATCACTAGTCAAACTCAACATTATTGTGTTGGCATGTTGATGTTCGGGCTACTACTATGACCAAAGGCAAGACATTGCGTACAGCACTCATTATCCCCTTGGACGCATGTAAAACACTATACAACAATTCAAGCACTCATCATTAATCTAATTGCAAGTTAGAATAAAAATCCTAAGGACAAAATGATAGGTCAAGAATGTATTAATTCTTTGTGATGAATTAATTAATTAATTAGTCAAGTTTATTAATTAATCAAATTAACATGCAAAATGTGTGGTAGCACAAACAAATCATCAATTAACTAAAGTGCAGTGGAAATTAAAATGACACAGTGATTTGTTTACGAATGGAGAAAACCTACACGGCAAAAACCCTACCAAGTGATTTTAATGTCATCATTCCCAAGAATCCACTATTATCAAAACAAGCAGTTACAAGTAAAGGAATCTCAATATCTTATACCAACCTACAATTGAACCCTTACCCTAGTACTCAATTGGACTTGTTCTGTAATGACAATCTCTCATTTCAATGCACGACTTCCAGTATGTGACTAACCAATAGATGCGTGGATTCCAATACGCGACTTAATCACCAACTTAAGAAGGATATTGGTTGCAAAATTCTTCAGTTCATCACACGATGAAGATCAAGAAACTCCTTGGTCACAAAACTCTACGATGTACAAACACAGCAGCTTCTTTAAGAGAAAGATGAACTAGGGCATATATCTCCGATTCACAATATGCTTGTGAAAATCTTTTGCATTTAGTTGCATCAACTGTGCCAACCCTTAAAACAATCCTTATATATATTTAGGGTTGTGAGAAAAGAATGCCTAAACACATACTCACAGATTGGATGAAAATTAGCTCTGAAAAATTGAGTTTCATAAACCTCGATAGATAGCCATCTATTGAGCTAGCTCTCGAGCCACGGGCTTCAGCAACTTTTAAACCTCGATAGATGCTAACTGTCGAGTTTTAAAATCCAGCACTTTCTCACTTGATTCTTGAACAGACTTGCATGGTTTTAAGACTTGAACTTGAAACCTTGATCCCTGAAGTATTAAACATATCCTAAATCTACCCAATTACAAGTAAAGTGCATTTTGTCAAAGGATTAGCCAATTACATAAAATAGTGATATATGTTCCTAACATTAAATCACATATGTCCTAACACAAAATTTAGTTACAAAATTGATTATAGCTTAAGGTTATAATCTTACTCAATATCATTAACATTACTATATATTTCAAAAATCTAACCGTTGGATTGCATGTTCTTTTGTTCTAAATACACATGTCAAATTTTGTACTAATTAGATATTATTTACTACATAATCTATAAGATTATATTTTATGAATAATTTTAAACTACAAAAACTTGTAATTTAAACAATTTATTGATGACATATCTATTAATTTTTAATTTTCTAGAAATTTAACAAGCATGGAGGATATAAGAAGAAAATGTAATCTAATAATGGATTTGTCAAAATTCACCTCCAATAAAAAGATATTAAGTAAGATTGTAACCTTAGGCTACAATGAATTTTGTAACTAAACTTTGTCCAAATCCTAATCCTCGAAATTAACTCAATGGTACACGTGTCTCTGCACTGCTACTAGCCTTTCAGTGCACCGAATTTATCTTGTGACACAAAGGCAAGACAATCCAAGATGGCAAAGACAATTGAAACACGATTCAACAAGCTAATACTGTGACCAAAGGCAAGACATTGCGTGCAATACTTTTTTTCCCCTTTGGACGCATGTAAAAACGCTATACAATAATTCAAGCACTCATAACTAATTGCAAAAAAGTTAGAATAAAAATCCTAATCCCCAGCATTTAATCAATGGTACATGTGCCTCTGCATGACTGCACTGCTACTAGCCTTTCAGTGCAGCGAATTTATCCAGAGACACACCTTACCATGCATATACTTTGTTGCAACTTGCGCATTTTTATTTATTTATTTATTGGTAAGAAACTTGTAAATTTTATTAAAATAAAGATAACATCGCTATATCATGAGCCATAGCAGACTCAATCACAGAATATGCTTTCTCTATCTAAGTTACATAATCAACAATATGCTTAGTATATTGCGCTAATAAATGTGCACAATGATTACTCTATTGACGAACATGTGAAACCTGTGCCCGCCGAAAGTCTTGCAATTTGTGTCGAATACCATCACTTATGTTTCCTGTCACTAAAGGTGGATCATTGCATCTAGTCACAACATCACAAATAACCTTGGAGTCACAATCAAATAGGACATCTAAAACCCCCACATCCCAAGCAAATAGTAAGCTCTCCTCCAATGCCTCAGCTTCAGCCTCCAATGACCCCAATGATAATGGAAGGGGGTATTTTGGTAATTTTTAGGTTTCAAGAGTATTTCGGTCATTTTTTAGGTTTAGGGTGCATTTCGGCAATTTTAGAGGATTTTACGAGTACTTTGGTTATTTTCAAGTTTTAGGGACAATTTGGTAATTTTGATTATTGGGTAATTTGGTGGGTTGGGATTTACCCATAATAATTTGGTTAAGTTGGGTTTGAATTAGATTTAATTAGTTATATGGGCAATAATGGGTAAATGGGTAATATCCAAACCCTACCAAAATTTTTTGGATAATATCCAAACTCTACCCAATTACCTTCTACTCATTAAGAACTTGATATTACCCATAATATTTGAATTGGGTAGGGTTGAACATTTATTACCCAATGGGTATAGCTATCCCTACTCCTGGGTTGCGGCCTTATTACATTCACTTTGACCACATCTCGTGTACTTTCTTATGAAGCCCAAGTTAGCATGCAAAAATTGTTGGGTCCATAGGACTAGGCTAGCAAACCATGATCAAATGTAACATTTTATAGGAGTTTAAGTGTGTCTTCGGTTTGTTCGAAATCAATTTTAAGTTCAATGCAAGTCATATGTTCAAGTTCAAGAAGAATTAACTATCTGGAATCTCAACACCATCTTGATCTCATCTCGACCTGGTCAAGAATTACTAATCTTGACCCATCTAGATAGATTTTTGACCCGTCGAAAATTGTGACAAAATTTAATTTTCCAAGCCCAGCCCACTGTTCGGGCTTCTAGGATTTCGTGCAACTAAAGCTTTTTTTTTGGGTGCTGAATGTGCAACTAAAGCTTAGATATAAAAGAAACATAAAGGAATGATTAAATTGCATGCTTTGGAGAGATGTGTCTTTGCAAGACTACGATTGTTTCTTGGAATTAGCTTACTGGAGATATGTGTCTTTACGAGACAATTATGATCTGTTTGGAATCCACTTATTTTGTTGAAATTTTAAAATTTTTTTTCTGAAAATATGTAGATAAAGGTAAAAGTTAATTAAAATAGTATAGTGAGATTCATAAATAGTACCAAAAAGTACAATGAAACTCATAAATAATAGCAAATATAAATTAAATAGTAAAATAAACTAATTTTTAATTTGGAACCAAACACACACCTACTATACATCTAAAAGTAAGTTTTGAGCTCTAGCTGATTCTACACAACAACGTTTTATTTTTTAAAATGAAAATCCTAGAAAGCTCATGATCTTGTCACATCATTTTACTTTTTTTGGTGAATTGAATATTATTTTTTTATCGTGGTAAGAACTCAATTTGAGAAATTTAAATTAAAAAAAAAAGTAAAATAGAGAAACAACAAATAGCAAAAAGCTTTTTTTAATGTTTTATTTTATTTTTTTATGTTGAATATATTCAAGGGAAAGTGATATAAATATTAATTGAGGTATAATAAAAAAAAATTAGGAGAATTAACGTATTTTGAAATGATGACCTACTTTCGGAATAAAAGCCCCAAATAAAATACTATTCCAAGCTATATGTAACAATGAGTATATGTATAGAAATTTATTAGACTTGTATAATTATGCTAAAATTACTACAAAATATCGGTAGCCTACGATACTCTGCAAAACTGTTATCTACACATGGACAGACTACAGTAATATCCTAAAAATCCCCTTTTAAACTTAATATGCAAGCTTAAAAATGAATTGAGTTTGAAATGTAAGCTCATGAATGAGCCGTGACCATCAATGACTAGATTGAATGTAGAATGAATTGGATTTGTGTACGATGTGGAATGAAAACACGCAGAAATGCTAGCAGTGATCACATACATTTGTGGCTTGAGGAACATACTTGAGAACCATTGCACCCGTGGCCAGAGAGTAACTACAATGGCCAAAGGATGCCCCATACACACACACACATATATGTGTGTGTGGCTTGTGGAACATCATCAGAGAAACAGTGACTCGAGAATAGCATGCGCAAGATAAAAATCATGGAAGCATAGGTTTGAGGATGGCGACAATGTAGCTAAATGAGAGCAATGGAAAGCTCTGAACAGTTGTAGGAGAATGAAAACAAGAGAAGCAGCGCCCCGCCAGGGGAGGGAAGGGGGGGTTAACCTAACTACTTCCACAATGAAAAGCTCCTTATGGTTGTATCTTACTATTCTAAACTATATGTTAGAACAAACCCATTGTTGTGTGTGTATGTATATAGCCTAATATAAAATAAAATAAAAACAATTATCTACAAATAGTAATAGCCAAATATATTTTAAGGATTTTTTTTACAATTAATTTATATTTTGAGAGTAAAATAATATGCCTATTGAATATTCATAGTAGTGTGATGAAGCACAAATTCGTCAATCGTAGTGAATTCGGCCAGATGGAGCCGGATGTTCACCCGCATCACAATGGAAGTAACAATCCCTTAAGATGGTCACCGGTGTGGTGCCTGCCACAACGCCTCCGATGCCAAAGTCAGTACAAGGAGTTTATGATAATAGAATGTAAGAATAACTAGGTATGTTTCGTAAGTGTGTATGTACCTTCTATTGGAGGTTTTGAGGGCTATATATACATATTCTCATTGCTTCTAGCCGTTGTGGCTATTATTGTGGTTTTAATGCTCTTGTGGGTAACGCCTTATTCTCTGTAATGTGGGCTTTAATGGGCTCCCAACGGCCTCCGTAGCTGGCTTTGTAATTGCCCGAGTCATTTATTGACTATATTGAATGACTTCCATATCCTCGTCAGTGATGCTTGGTTGCTCCGTCTGTCAAGATGACTTCGTCATTCTCAGTGGCTTCGTCTAGGAGTGGTGATCTCGTCAATCCCATCAGTTTCCCCCTAGGTTCTGTGGAAGATGAAAGGTTTTCCTGAGCTGTCCATGACTCTTGGGGTTTCGCTCCGAATTAAATGCATAGTGGTGGCACCACACGCGTCGTGGCCATGTGGTGCGTGCTGATTGGTGGAGTTAATTGCATGACCCTTGGGTTTCCCACTGTTTTTCAGTTTTTTTAGGCCTTAGTTTTTAAACTTTCCTTTCCTTCACTTTTCCCAATTTCTTTAATCATTGCTCTGAGTTTCTTCTTTTCCATTTACTCTTGCGACTATTCCAACCTTGTTCCGGCGATATCCTTTGAATTTTTCTTCGATTGAGCTGCCTCTTTTCAAGGTATGTTCCTCTCTTCCTCTTCCTCTATTTCATTTTTCTTCATAATCTGTTATAAGTTTCTGATTTTTCCTTTCCCTTTCATTTGCTATGGTTGTTTTTGTCTTTTGGGGCTTTTAGGATTTATCTCCTTCTTAGTTTTTCATGGTCAGTGACTTTGAGGTTAAGCTAGCTTGCCCCTCGGTCTCTTTCTTTTTTGCTCGCTTAGGGGCTGCTTTAGGTGTTTCTGGTGACTTTCTTCCCTTGGTTGGGGATTTTGTTTTCGCAGGTTGTGGGTTGAGTGCGGCCTTAGGAGAGCTATCCCCTATACTTAGCCAATCGATTGCTTGGTTTAAGGGTGAGACGAAGAGGATGTCAAAGGTGAGATCTAGTGAGCTCGAGACTGGGTTGTCGTCTAGTGACAGCCCAGTGGAGGGAGATACAGCCATCTCTACCCCTCGAGCGGTTAGGGCTTTTCATGCCCTTGAGGAGGTGTGTGGGCTGGATGCTGACACCGTGGGTAGATTTAAAGATAGGTTTCAATTTCCAAAGGGAATTCGTGTTCGTCGGCCCAATGGTGAGGATCGGGCTTGCCACTTCTTCCCTGGTGAGGTATGCTTCTACGAGGTTGCCTTCACTTGTGGTCTTAGGCTCCCCATCCATCCGTTTGTGATGGAGCTTTTAGGCCACTTTGGTATTGCTCCCGGGCAGCTTATGCCCAATTCATGGAGGATAGTGGTCAACTGTATGGAAATATGGTTGGCAATGGGGACATGATTAAGGTAGGTGAACTCGTCTATCTTTATCGTTTGAAAGAGTCAAAATAATATGGATATTACGAGTTAGTACCTTGGGTGAAGAGAGCTAGGATTGTCAGGGGTTTATCTTCGTCCTTCAGGTATTGGAAATCCCGTTTCTTTTTCGTGTCTGGGGACGACTTTGAAACCCCCTCTAACGAGGCTTGGGGCAATATCCCAAGGTTGTTCCATCAATGGGGAACTCCGAACTTAGGTGCGTCATTATTTCTCATCGTCTGTTGATTTTTGTTCTGTTTATATGGTCGTCACTAACCCTTTTTGCCGTTACTTTGCACAGTTAAGAGACGACTTAAGCTCAAAAGCAAGTACCAGGAGCGTGTTGAGAAGGCAATAGAGTACGCCAAGACGATTGAAAGTTAGGAAGATCTTGTAGATTCGTGGACCCTTGCCTTGTATTGCCTAAGCCCGGACCCATCTCCCTACGTCCTGCGCAACATCGATATTGAAGGAAAAAAGAGTAAGTGTTAGGTTCGTCAGTATTGACTCTCTTGCATACACTTGGATATATATTAACAAGTGTTTTCCTCTTGTAGAAATGATGACAAAGTTTAACAAGGACATGTATACCCAGATGAGGGGCAAGAAGGATGAGCCCTTGTCTGCCATTGGGGCTAAGGCCGTCTGTGTAATGGAGAGGGGGGCCCCTATATCTTCAGCGTTTCTGTTCACTCCAACTATTGGGACGGTGGGAATAGCATCACCGACCCCTCGGTGGAGGAGCTTACTCCCCAGTATAAGAGGCCAAAGAACTGGGGATAAGCAAAAAGAGAAGGTTGACTCCCGATCTTCCAGCGTCTGGGATGATGCTGGGGTTGCCTTGGCGCGTGCTCAGGATGTCTTTAATGTTGACAACCTGAAAGTATTCTCGGGGGTGTCTGCCAACGAGGTTGTGGGGCGTCATCTTCATAAGCTCATCCAGGTACTTGTACAAATTTATATCCTTCGCTCGTCTCTCTTTTTTATTTATTTTTTTTTCTTAGGTGTTGGGAGAGAGTCTCCACCTCACCTCGGAGTACCTGGCTCAGGAGGCCAAGGTCGAGTCTGTGCTGTCCCATGTGATGACCTTGGAGGCAAACAATTTGAAACTGAAGAAAGATCTGATAGCCGCCATGAACGAAGCTAACTTAGCCAAGGAAAAGGTCAAGACCTTGACTGACGAGCTTAGAACTGAGCGGCAGTTGACTTTGGAGAAAGACGAGCAACTTGTGGCTGCCAGGGAGAAGATCAAAGGCATTGCTACCAAGGCCGTCGAGGGCTTCCAGCAAACTGAGGAGTACAACATTGTACTCTTCAACTGGTACTTCAAGGGGTTCGAGCTTTTGAGGAGATACTTCATCAAGCACCCTTCTGGAGTAGACTTGGAGAAACTGGACTTGGAGGAGGTAGACAAGGAGATGGCTGCTGACGAGGCTGCCCAATCTTCAGCCACTGAGACTGACGCCCCTGAGAATGCCCCTGCTAGTGACGATGTTGCTGCTGACGCCTGAACCTAACACTTATGAAAATTTTCTTCTCTCTTTTTTCTTTGGGTACCCATTATGTTTTGGGCCTTCGTAAATCTAATTTCAGAACAATTTCCTTTTAATCTGTCTCGAGAAAAATATTTTTAGCCTAGTGTTTATGGGCTTTTAGATGTAAAAACAATGGTAACTGCCCGTGTTTTTTGGGTTTTAATTAAATTTATGGCTGCGTACTTACTTGCATTTGTGATTGCACACTTATTGGCTCGTGATATGCTTATGGTGTCTTACATCCGTCTGCGCTTTGTACTTAGTAAAAATTTTAGTTGTGACTTTCCTTTTTCTTCGTCAGCGATTTGCTTCTCGTCTGCACAGGTTTTGCTACTTAGTTGATTTTCTGCAATTCGCACCTCTTCAAGGGATCTCGTCGAGGGTTTTGGTGAATTGGTTGGGAGCTCAGATTCAGTTTGAGCTTTGTTCTGGTATGTTGCAAGGTTTTTTTTTTTTGCAAGATTCTTGTCTCGTTTTTAGCCTCGTCAGTAACTTACATCCGTCTGGGCAGAATCTTGTTACTTGGCCATTTTTGGTTTTTCTGACTTACACCCTTTTAGGGATCTTGTCATTCTTTTAGCTTTGTCAGTAACTTACATCCGTCTGGGCGGAATCTTGTTACTTGGCCATTTTTGGTTTTTGTGACTTACACCCTTTTAGGGATCTTGTCATTCTTTTGGCTTTGTTATTAACTTACATCCGTCTGGGCAGAATCTTGTTACTTAGCTAAAATTTTTGTGACTTACACCCATTAAGGGATCTTGTCATGTTTGTGGCTTCGTCAGTAACTTACATTTGTCAAGGCGGAATCTTGTTACTTTGCCAAAAATTTTGTGACTTACACCCATTTAAGAGATCTTATCATGCTTATGGCTTCGTCAATAATTTACATCCGTCAAGACGGAATCTTGTTACTTAGCCGTTTTTTTTTTTTTTGGATCTGCTTGCACTAAAATATTGGCTGAATAGTCCATTTTATTTCTTTCAAGAATGAATACAATTGTCTATTACATCTATTAGTGGTATTTCTTCAAGTGCTCAATGTTCCATGGTCGTGGAAGCCTCTGCCCGTTCATGGTTTCCAGGTGATAGCTACCTTGCCAGGAGTAATTGATGACCCGGTAGGGTCCTTCCCATGTGGGGTTGAGTTTTCCTTGGGTAGGGTCTCTAGTTGCTGGGGTGACCTTGCGCAGGACGAGGTCTCCTATGTCGAGTAGTCTGAGCTTCACCCTTTTGTTGTAATACTCAGCCATCTTCTGTTGGTACTTTGTCATCTTGTCAAAGGTTTTCTCTCTCACTTTGTTTAAGCAATCCAGGTTGATTCGTAGCTGGTCGTCATTATCTTTCTCATGGAACATTTCTCACCTGGTGTTGGTTATTCCTACCTCAACTGAGATCATTGCCTTAGTACTGTAGGTGAGTCAGAAGGGGGTTTCTCCTGTCGGGGTCCTTGCCGTGGTCCTGTAGGCCCACAAGACGCTGGACAATTCTTCCGGCCAGGCACCTTTTGCATCGTCTAACTTGGCCTTGATTATCTTGAGCAGTATCCGATTCGTTACCTCCGTCTGTCCATTTGCCTGTGGATGTCCCAGGGATGAGAACTGGTTCTTGATCCCTAGGCCTGAACAGAAATCCCTGAAGTTTTGACTATTGAACTATCGCCCATTATCTGATATGATCGTCCGTGGAATCTTGAACTTGCAGATTATGTTTATCCACACAAAATTCTGGATCCTAGCTTCAGTGATGGTTGCTAGCGCCTCTGCTTCGACCCACTTTGTGAAATAATCAATGGCATCTAAAAGGAATTTTACCTGTCCTTTACCTTGAGGCAGTGGGCCGACGATATCGATTCCCCATTGTGCAAAGGGCCAAGAGGAAGATATTGTCGTCAGTCTTTCCGTTGGAAGGTGTTGGACGTTCCCAAACATTTGGCACTTGTCACACCTCTTGGCGACCTCCCTTGCATCTACCTGCATTGTGGGCCAGAAATAACCTGTTCTGATAATTTTACTTACCAGCGATCTGGGGCCTGCATGGTCTTCGCAAACTCCTTTATGGATCTCTTTTAGAATATATTTGGCTTCTTCTTTGTCAACACACTTCAGGTAAGGCATGGAAAAGCCTCTCTTGTATAGTGTGTCATTAAGAATCGTGAATGTGGCTGATCTCTTCCTGATCTTTCTGACTTCCTCGACATCTTGAGGGAGGTGCCCATCCTGAAGAAAGGATATGATTGGTGTCATCCAACTTCCTGTGCTTTGGATTGTGAAAGTGGAGATCTCCTCAATGCTGGGGCATTTCTAGACCTCCGTCTTCAGGCCCATACCGCCACTCCTTCTTCCGATGAGGCTAGCTTCACAACTTCATCTGCTACCATGTTCTGGCTTCTGGGGATCTGTATAAATTCTACATTATCAAAGTTCTGAGTCAAATGTTTCGTCAGTCTGAGGTATCTCTACATTCGCTCCTCCTTTGCTTCGTATTCTTCCTTAATCTGCCCTATCACGAGCTTTGAATCACTCTGGACTAACAAGTCTTAGCTCCGAATGCCTTACCAAGCCTTAATCTCGTTAATATTCCTTTGTACTCAGCTTCATTATTGGTAGTCAGGAATTTTATTTGAACTCCATATTTGAGCACTTCTCCGTTAGGGGTGGTTATGACGACCCCTACTCCTCCCTTCCTTTAGGCTGACGAACCATCGGTCTATACTGTCCACCGCTTTATTTCATTGGTAAAGTTGTCCTCGTCCGGGAGGGTGAACTCGGCAATGAAGTTCGCTAAGGCTTGCGCCTTAATGGCTGTCCTGGGGTGATACTCAATATTGAACTGGCTGAGTTCAATCGCCCACTGGACCATTCTCCCTGCTGCTTCAGGCTTGTTCATGGACTTCCTGATGGATTGATCCATCATCACTAAGATGGGGTTCGCCTGAAAGTATGGTTGCAATTTACGCAAGGCCACTATTAACGCGAAGGCAATTTTTTCAATCCTTGGGTACTTAGCTTCTGCACCTTGGAAAGCTTGACTGACGTAGCAAACTGGGAATTGCTTTCTTTCCTCTTCTCGAATGAGGGCTGCGCTTACGACCGTGGTTGAGACTGCCAAATACAAATATAAATTTTCCCCTTCCTTGGATGGATTCAAGAGGGGTGGATTACTCAGGTATCGTTTGACTTCCTGAAAGGCTGCTTCACATTCGTCAGTCCAGGCAAAGGCCTGCTTCAAGGTCTTGAAGAAGGGCAGGCATTTGTCCGTCGCTATAAGGATGAACCTATTGAGAGTTGCAATTATTCCTGTGAGCTTCTGGACCTCTTTGACGATCTTGGGTGATGTCATATTGAGTATGGCCTGCACCTTCTCCAGATTTGCTTCTATCCCCCTTTGGAACACCATAAATCCTAAAAATTTAATCAAGGATACGCCAAAGGCACATTTGCTAGGATTCAACATCATCTGGTATTGTCTGAGGGTGGAAAACGTCTCCTTCAGGTCGTCCAGGTGGGCAAGTTCTTCTCTACTCTTGACGAGCATATCATCTACATACACCTCCATATTCCTGCCAATTTACTTGCTGAACATCTTGTTCACTAACCTCTGGTAGATTGCTCTTACATTCTTTAGCCCAAACGGCATCACCTTGTAGCAATAAAGCCCCTGACTCGTGATGAAAGCAGTTTTCTCCTAATCTTCTTCGGTCATTCTTATCTGGTTGTACCCTGAGAAAACATCCATGAATGTCAGTAACTTATGCCTGGCTGTAGAATCCATTAATTGGTTTATTCTAGGCAAAGGGGAACTGTCTTTCGGGCAGGCTTTGTATAGGTCTGTGAAGTCCACGCACATTCTCCATTTTCCATTTGCTTTCTTTACTAGGACAATATTTGCGAGCCAATCAGGATAGTAGACCTCTCGGATAAAGCCTACTGATAATAGTTTATTAACCTCATTTGTAATCACTTGGTTCCGTTCTGGGGCAAAGACCCGCCGTCTTTGCTGTACGAGCTTTCTCTCTGGGTCTACGTTCAGCTTATGTTGAATAACTTTTGGAGATATGCCTGGCATGTCTTCGTGAGTCCAGGCGAAGAGGTCCAAGTTTTCTTTAAGGAACTGGATGAGCCGTGTTTTCATCTCGGGACTTAGCGTCGTTCCTATTCTTATCGTCTTTGTTGCCTCTCCTTCAATCAGTTCCACTGTCTCCAAGGTCTCCACTTTATCCTCTTCTTTCTCCTCGATCATTCACATATGGTTCTCCTTTGCGGCTAACACGGCCTGGTATAATTCCCTGGCTAGGACCTAATCTCCTTTTACCTCGCTGACACCGTTCTTAGTTAGGAATTTTACCTTTAAGCAATAGGTGGACGTGGCTGACTTCCATCGGTTGAGCGTGGGTCTCCCAATGATCACATTGTAAGATGAGGGGCAATCTACCACTAAGAAGTCTAATTGGCGTGTCAACTGCTTTGGGTTAGTCCCTACCGTCACTGTCAAAGTTACTATACCTTTGGGATATACTCTGTCTCCACTGAAACTGACAAGGGGGGAATTAAATGGGCGTAGTCTCTCTGGATCTAGCTTCAACTACTGGAAAGCGGGAAGGAAGATGATATCCGCGAAGCTCCCATTGTCCACGAGGATTCTCTTGGTATTGAATCTCTCTATCGTGAGCATTATGACCAGGGGGTCGTTGTGAGGCTGCCTCACTCCTCTAGCATCTTCTTAACTGAATGACATGTCCTGGTTCGTCCGTCTCTGTTTAAACGAGGGTGTAGTGTGCACGCTGTTCACCTGCCTCTGACATGCTTTCTTGAGAGACCTGAGTGACCCGTTCGTGGACGGCCCACCTGTGATCGTCCTTATTTCCCCGATCACGGTTTGTGGTCATTGAGACGTGTGATCCTCATCTTTGGGCGAGAACCCGTGCTGGTTTTTATCATCGTCTCTAAACTTGCTGGATTCTCCCTTCTTCACATACTTTTGTAGTTTTCCTTTCCGTGTCAATTCCTCTATCTACTCCTTCAGGTCCTGGCAATCTTCCGTATAGTGACCATGGTCCTTGTGGAACTAGCAATACTTCTTCTTGTCTCGGACGTTGGTGGACGAATGTAATGGCCTTGTGATGAGAATCAATAAGCATTCAAGGATCCATTGCATGTTCCAATTGGGCCTATTACTAAAGCAAGATCCAAGAAGATCAAAAAAGCACTTAATAGGCTGATTCAAGAGATTTGGGCTGATTCTAACGCAGGACATTCCAAGCTTGGCCCAAAGGAAGATTAAGGAGTAATAAATTTAATCCAAGTTATTGAGGGATAATCTGGCTTGATTGGGCATGATTTATGGGGTGGATTAATGGCTGATTGAATTTCAGCCTCCATATTAGTTAATAGACATTTTTCCTATTCTAGAGCTTATAATTTCAGACCAAATCAACTTTTATTTAGGGTTTTATTATTTAGTACGTTTTTTTTTATTATATATTTTCAGTCATGACATATAAATAGCATGCACTCATTGTAATAGAGAGATTTTTTTTTGAATAAAAATCAGAAAAGGTAAGGCTTTGCTCTTCTTTTGGTTCTTCAAGAACTATGAACTTATCAAAGATTCTTCCTTGTGGCGTTCAAACTTTATACCTTTGGTTCATGATTCAATTATAATCATTGGGTCAAGGAGTTATACTTATACCTTTGGTTCGCGTTTCGATTATAAACGTTAGGTCAGGGTTTCTATCAAAAATATGAATTTTAGCTTTCTTGGGCAAATATTCCAATATTTTTGTTGGGTCTCGAAACGTGTCGATTGAGGTTCGCATCATTTGGTATCAGAGCACAGGTTCTTATTAGTTTTCTATCCCTTTATCTTTTGTTTCCTGTTATCATCCTATCTTGTTCCTTTTGTGTTCTTTATTCCTTGTTCTTATTTTGTGACGTGCACTAGGTTAAAATCGTGCACCAAGCTCCCCCCGCCCCCCAAAAAAAAGTGAAAAAAAAAGAGACTTCAGAAAAGAAATAGAAAATAGAAAAAGAGAAAAAAAAATATATTGTTTGTAGTTTCAATTCACTTAGACCAAAATATTATTTTCTTTTGCCCTCTTCCTTTGATTTAGTGTTTCTATCATATTTTCTTTCCATTGGTATTAGTTTAAATACTACAAGTTGAATTTCTTGATCAAGTTTATTAGTTTAAGCAAAACTGAAAAGGAGAAGCTACGAGTGGAAAAAGGCAAGAGAATGTGAGACTAATATCAGGAAAAAGCCAATTTAAGAGTGAAACACAAGTGTGAGTGACATAATTTGAGTGTAAACACGTGAGGGAGTGTTGTGAGGAATTTTTTCTAACATTTCTTTGTAGTTTCAAAATTATGTCTTCCAGGAGCGAAGCATTAAATAGAGGGGAGGAGTCATCCATCATGTTGCAGGCTATGCAACAACAATTTGAATGTATGAACGTGGTGTTTAATGATATTTGGGATCAGATGGATAGGTAAGACGCTGTTATTGCTTCTTTGCGTGAGGAGCGTCCCCAAAGAGCCCCTAATGCTAGAAGGCAAGGAAGGCGTACGCGCGTGGATGATTCTGATGACTACCATGAAGATGAGTTTGAAGATGAAGAGGATCAAACTTCATTGAACAATGAGGGCAGGTTTGCGCCAAGGGGAGAAAGGCGTGGTAGAGGTTTTCGAAGAGATCCAAGATGGCAAGATGGGACTGACAGAAACCTAGGAAACATCAAAATAAAGATACCATCATTCCAAGGGAAAAATGATCCAGAAGTGTACTTGGAGTGGGAGAAGAAGGTGAAGTTCATCTTTGAGTACCACAACTACTCCGAGAATAAAAAGGTAAAATTAGCTGTGATTGAGTTTACTGACTATGCTATTATATGGTGGGATCAACTTGTGATGAACAGAAGGAAAAATTATGACAGGTCTATTGAGACGTGGGAG